>NC_048300.1:167154019-167267647 GCF_013100865.1 Trachemys scripta elegans
CCCCCCCCCAGGTCTGGGGTCCCAGCTGCCGGCCCCATGCCAGCCGGCGTCCCGGCCACAGGCCCCACTCAGCCCGCTGCCAGCCTAGGTGAACAGAACCCCAGGCTGGCAGCGGGCTGATCAGGCTGGCGGCTTAAGATTAGCATTTTAATTTAATTTTAAATGAAGCTTCTTAAACATTTTGAAAACCTTGTTAACTAAACCATTGTTGTATGTAAAGTAATATAATATAGACTTATAGAGAGAGACTTTCTAAAAAACATTAAAATGTATTACCGGCATGCAGAACCTTAAATTAAAGTGAATAAATGAAAACTTGGCACACCACTTCTGAAAGGTTGCCTACCCCTGACATAAACAAACTCACTGCCATATGCAACTAGCATCTTTGCTGACATTTATCCCTTCTGAGTACAACAGTAAGGGTAATAGGAACAATTTGCTAATTAACATGAACCATTGCCTTTTCAGATATAGCAGAAACTTTCTGAAATTCTGTGGTTGTTAAGAAAAATATAACAGATGTTTTTCAAGCAAAAATATATTAACTGCTGTGTCAGAAGATACTAGAATGCAGGTTTTGAAATGGAGATGGAATGTTCTAAGATGCATGTCACTCACTTGTTCTATGGCTGCTGTTTTCTTTTGGCATCATACAATAAAGAACAGGAAGCCAAAGATAAAACTTACTTTAAAATTTACTGTGTGTTAGAGACGAGCAAAGATGATATTATGCTGAAGGATCATTGGATAACAATCATTTCCAAGTATGTGTAATATGTATTGCAGATGTTTACATTAAAATTGCAATTTCCTTGGAATCACTGAAACTCTTCATTCTGGTAAATATAATTTCTGCTGAAAAAAATGATTATTTCCATGGGCCCTGTCTTGTCAGTCATGTGTAGCTTACATTTTAGGGAGATAGATGGGAAAACAAGTTGTTTTTTCATCTGTAATTTCTCTGATGTTTTCCTAAAGCTGGTGGGGAAATAGAAACACATTTTGTAAAAATATTTATGATAAATATTCTCAATTGTAAATATATTGAATAATTTCTGACCAGCTCTTTTCTTAACACTTAACTATGTTAAGTTAAAAGGTTGTTACAAGGAGGAGGGAGAAGAATTGTTCTTCTTAACCTCTGAGGATAGGACAAGGAGCAATGGGCTTAAACTGCAGAAAGAGTGGTTTAGGTTGGACATTAGGAAAAACTTCCTCACTGTCGGGGTGGTTAAGCACTAGAATAAATTGCCTAGCGAGGTTGTGGAATATCCATTATTGGAGATTTTTAAGAGCAGGTTAGACAAAGACCTGTCAGGGATGGTCTAGATAATACTTAGTCCTGCCATGAGTGCACGGGACTGGACTAGATGACCTCTCGAGGTCCCTTTTAGTCCTTTGATTCTGTGTCTAAACATAAGTCCTGCTGGTGATAGTTTGGGGTTCTATTTCTCCTACAATGAAAAATTCTTTTGTCAAGAATACTATGACAATGGAAAGTGCTACATTACATTGTGTGAGGTATGGAGCATGCCCCCTGCAGTAGCACAGCTTCATCAGACCTACCACCACCCAGCCAGCAATAGCCAGAGCCAGCAGCCTTCTGATTTGAGTATACCTGAATTAATCAGCAAGAAACTATTCTCATCCTGAACTTTGTCTGAAAATTCTCTTCTCAATTTACTTTACTTTAATTTACACCTCTCCATGGTGACTCTGCCCAGCCCCACCAGGGTGCTAGCCCACTCTCCTCTGCTTCCTATGTTTTGAACTCTCCTTTTAATTTTTACCACCTCCATACTCATCCTCTTGATCCATTCTCTTCACCCTCCTCTTCTCTTCTTTCCTCCCTTCCTTTTTCTTTACTTCCACATACTCTGTTTTTCTCCTCCCACCATCTGAATATAACCTACAATTTTAATGTATAAACTATCCAGAAAGACAAAATGGAACCATTATGAAGCATGCATCAATAATTGAAGCAACCCTGCAGTCTAACTATATCACTAGCTACCATTCTCCCTTCACTGCCTCATATCTTGTCTTCAGTCCTTGTTTTGAGTCTATATATAAGACACGATCACAATCTCATTTAGGTCAATAAGATTTTTGTCATTAACTTTATTTGTCACATGATTAGTCCCTTTGACTGAAAGCTTTTCAGAGAAGAAATCTTGCCTTGTATTTCTCTATCAAGAGCCCTGCACACTAGCATGCTACATGAAAAACACATTAAACAGTTCAGTTCATGGAAGGTTGAACATTATGCACCTGAAGAAGTAGATGTCTTGGGTGTACCTGATATGGAACATCCAAGGAAAGCTTAATTTTTGAAAGGATTGATTCTATTATTGACCAATGCAGCCTTTTAATCCACTGTTTTAAACTGAAGTTCTGCAGTAATGGTTGCTGGGGTTTACTGCTGTAGTAAAAGGGTGAAACCCACTGGAAAGACTGGATTAAAATAAACCATAAGATAAATTATAATACATACTGTACTCCATAAATGTGTCACCTTTATAAGAAATGTAGTGTTTCAAAGAGATTGTATGGAGAAGACTGTAGTTAAAGTAAAAGGCAAATAGAGTATGGTTAAAAAAGTGGGTACAGAAGCAGCTCCCAATCTTGCCTTTAGGGAATGAGAAAATGTCAGTCTTAAATTTTGACCAAACAATTCATTTCACCACGTTCAACTACTATATTTTGGCTCACTACATCACAACTAAAGACCACTCTCCAGGAAAATGCAATACTCCTATTTCAGGAGCTACAAATACCCAAATGTGTAGTAACATCAGGATTTTAATCTGAGTGAATTGAATTGAGTGATAGCAACATCCCATTAGACATTTGCGCAAATGGGGTGTAAAACACCATGGCTCTGATTCTCACTTTACACCACTAGAGCAGGACCCTTTGTCTTTTTGTCTCAATGTCTTGATTCCGTGAATTTTTGATATTCATCTATTTAAAACAGAGTTGTTTCAGTCACACCTGTGTCTTATTTTTAGAGGTCTAAGAGTTGCTAGGACTCACTCCTCCCTTATTTTGGAGTTGTTGCTTAAGGTTCAAGTGTTGAGCTGTAAACTTACATTAGGCCCCTTTGTACTACTAGTGTGGTGTAAAGTGACCTTAGTATAAATGAGACTCAGGCCGTACATTTCCGATTTGGTAGCATTCTACATTTTGCATAGTTGTTCATGACTACACAAGCTGCAAGGCAGCAGAGAAGCAAACTGCTAATGTATTGAACCCTGGTCCTGTAAAGACTTACCTGCATATTTAACTTTAAGTAGAAAAGTAGCCCCACTGAAATCAGACTTCACTGGGACTGCTCATGTGAATCAAGTTAAGCATCTGCTAAAGTCATTGCATGATTACAGACACAAAGATTTCAATAAATCCAACATATGAAAGATCTATTCAGACCTCCCATCATTTCAAGTGGTGAAAGCAGGATGCAACACCACTCAGGTTTGACCCCTTCATAGATGTAGACTGAGGGGAAGATAGGCCTAATTTAATTGGCATTGTGTCCTAACTCACTCAAATTTGGTCTATCTGCTCTTCTGTCTCCATCTATGGAAGGCAGATGGGCCAAACCTGAGTGGCCTGCAACCCAGTGTGCCAGGTCGCAACTGCCCCTTTTGCCCCCCTGCAGGTGGCGCTGAATGCAGGAATTATTCTCCTTTAACTGAGACAAGAGGTTCTGGGGGTCAATGTGGAACAGTCCTGCAAAACGCAGGATGGTTGGGATGCATGCTTAATCCATATTAGATTAAACTAGCCACAGCTCCCCTTGGAGACTCCCATTTAGGACAGGGCACTATATGAGATGGTCGAGTTCAGGACAAATGGAAGAAAGGAGAGCACCAGAATATGGACCCTGGACTTCAGGAAAATAGACTTTGACTCCCACAGGGAACTGATGGGCAGGATCCTCTGGGAGGCTAATATGAGGGAAAAAAGAGTTCATAAGAGCTTGCTATATTTTAAAGACACTTTATTGAGGATGCAGGAACAAACCATCCCAATGTGCAGAAAGAATAGCAAATATGACAGGCGACCAGCTTGGCTTAATGGAGAAATCTTTGGTGAGCTTAAACACAAAAAGGAAGCTTACAAGAAGTGGAAACTTGGACAGATGACTAGGGAGGAGTATAAAAATATTGCTAGAGCATGCAGGGGTGTAATCAGGAAGGCCACGGCACAATTGGAGTTGCAGCTAGCAAGGAATATGAAGGGTAACAAGAAGGGTTTCTACAGGTATGTTAGCAACAAGAAGAAGGTCAGGGAAAGTGTGGGACCCGTATTGAATGGGGGAGGCAACATAGTGACAACTGATGTGGAAAAAGCTGAAGTACTCAATGCTTTTTTTGCCATGGTCTTCACAGACAAGGTCAGTTCTCTGATGCTGCACTGGACAGCATAGTATGGGGAGGAAGTAAGCAGCCCTCAGTGGTGAAAGAATAGGTTAAGGACTATTTAGAAAAGTTGGATATGCACAAGTCCATGGGGCCGGATGCAATGCATCCGAGAGTTCTGAGGGAGTTGGCTGATGTGATTGCAGAGCCATTGGCCATTATCTTTAAAAACTCGTGGCAATCAGGGGAGGTCCCAGATGACTGAAAAAAGGCAAATATAGTGCCCATCTTTAACAAAGGGAAGAAGGAGAATCCAGGGAACTACAGACCAGCCAGCCTCACCCCAGTCTCTGGAAAAATCATGGTGCAGGTCCTCAAGGAATCCATTTTGAAGCACTTGGAGGAGAGGAAGGTGATCAGGAACAATCAACATGGATTCACCCAGGGGTAGTCATGCCTGATCAACCTGATTGCCTTCTATGATGAGATAACTGGCTCTGTGGATATGGGGAAAGCGGTGGACGTGGTATACCTTGACTTTAGCAAAGCTTTTGATACCGTCTCCCACAGTATTCTTGCCAGCAAGTTAAAGAAGTATGGATTGGATGAATGGACTATAAGGTGGATAGAAAGCTGACTAGATTGTCAGGCTGGTGTGGAGAGCTCCACCCAGTCCAAGGCTGCATACTCCTTCTCTCAGTCCACTTATTTCTACTCCCTACTTGTTGGAGGGCAAAAACACACAGAACTATGCACAACCTTGAACGGGGGTGAGGGAGGTAGTGCAGGCATAGAGGAATCTGCAGACAGAAGAGACAGCATCCAGGCATTGATATTGGCACAATCTGGACACTGGTATTTTGTCCAGAGGTGCAGTTATCTGCACTGTTGAACGGACAGTCTATCTTACACATTTTATGCCTAATTTTCTCCCTAATGTATCCTTTTATTAGTGCTTCCTTTATTTCTCATAATGTCCTTCTCACTCTGCATATGACCTTTAGACAAGCAATTTGCCATAATCATTCCCCTGTCTTTGTTATTCTTATCTAACCCCTTGCTAATACACTTATTTTTCTCCATTACTGCCTAGCTTTAAGTTCTCTCAGCCAGTCTTGCTTGACTATCACCCACATGCAAGGCAGGGAAGAGAATGTGATTTAAACATTCTGTTATATTAGAAAGAGGTGGTGCCCTGTCCACATAATCAAGTAATGATTCCAAAGAACATAGACTCATAGATTCAAAAGTCAGATGGGACCATCATGATCATCTAGTCCGACCTCCTGCACATTGCAGGCCATAGAAGCTCACCTATCCACGTCTGTAATAGATGCATAACCTCTGGCTGAGTTACTTAAGTCCTCAAATCATGACTTAAAGACTTTGAGTTACAGAGAATACACCATTTTCACTAATTTAAAGGTGCAAATGACCCGTGACTCATGCCCCATGCTGCACAGGAAGGCAAAAAAATCTTCAGAGTCCCTGCCAATCTTATTGGGGAGAAAATTCCTTCCAGACCACAAATATGGAGATTAGTTAGACCTGAGCATGTGGGCAAGACCCAGCAGCCAGACACCTGGGAAAGAATTCTCTGTAGTAACTTAGAGCCCTCCCCATCTAGTGTCCCATCACCAGCTATTGGAGATATTTGCTGCTAGCAATCGTAGGTCAGCTACATGCCATTATAGACAGTCTCATAACACCATCCCCACCATAAATTTATCAAGCTCACTCTAGAATCCAGTTGTTAGTCCCTAAATGCGTAGCCTTGCACTTTGCACTATTAAATTTCATCCCATTTCTATTACTGCAGTTTACAAAGGTCATCCAGGTCATCTTATATGCAATTACAGTAATGCCATTTTCATTCTTCATTTAGCGAGGGATTATGTAAGCATTATTTACCTTATTAACTCATATCTGAGTAGCCCTGTCAGAAACAGTAGGCTCATCTATATCAGAAACCATTCAAAATGAGCAAAATTTGTTAGATATTCTAGTGTTTAACTATATTTACAAGTCCTACTGGAAATAAAATATACTAGAGAAATAATTGAAGTAGTTTGCAATTCTGGCCTCAGTGATATCTTGTAGTAGTGAGTTCCACAGGTTAATTATGTGATGTGTTTTTTTTAAAAAAGGTGTTCCCTTTTATCAGTTTTAAATGCATTGTCTTTTAATATCATTGAATGTCTCCTTGTTTTTATGTAATGAGAAAGGGTAAATAGGCTCACTAGCTTTCCTTCCGGAATCCCATTATTTAATATCAAATTCCCTCTTACTTGGCTATTAAGTTCCAAACTTTCAATCTTTCTTTATTCCTTTCTGTTTTGTTTTTGTCACCCATCTCTTGATCCCTTGTGTTTCTGCCACCATATATTTTTTGAGATACAATAATAACAATTACTTGTGTGTCTTATTAGGACTGTCCCCTTTCATTTCCATGTTTTTGCTTCAGGTTCAAGTGTTCAACTATGAAATCAAAATCAATTTAAAAATGTGCTGCTGTCACATAGCTTTGTAAAAGAAAATTCCATTGCTGAAAAAAGAGATGCTTGCAAAATTTAAACAAAACTATTAACTAAAAGGAGGTGCTGCATAATATTTCACTATAAATAGTGTTAATTACCATGTTTCTTTTCTTGAGAGCCCAGCTGTTGGGCCTGCTTCAGAAATTTCCGTCTACAAGTTATGAAGCTGAACTAAGTAATACAGTTTTTACTTTTCTGAAAAATCTAAAAATACACTTAGAAATTAAAAGAATGTAGTGCTTAAGACGCTGGACTGATTATACTGTGACAGAGACATTTGTATCCTCACAAAACAGATACATCATGGGCAGCAGCAGTTCCTAGAATTATACAAAGTCCTTTGCATCCATTCTTTTAGAATTCCCTCTAAATGTCAGACGATAGTTCAGATTTCATGGCCTATTCAGTATTGGGTCTCCCAAGAGAGACTGCCAACTAATGCCAGCTGTAATGGGTGAGACCTGAGGTGTTCATCCGGACCCTGTGAGTGTAACACCTATGCATTAGTAATTAGTCTAATGCCACGTGTCACATAGCACGTGACTTTGCATTAGCTAAATAAGATAAAATAAACAAATATAACTTCTTTAAAAGTTTCCCTGAGGTTCTTCCAGAACTACATTCAACCTTGCTCTTAGGAGATAATTGTGAGATGACATTAGGAAGAAAGAAGCCATTCCAGTGATTGCTGCTACTGCTTCTCTGGATGTTCATTTTGTTGTGTGAATGGAGCCAAACTGTTCAAAAATTATATTCTTGCAGTTCTATTCACTAAGAAATTCCACTGCTGCTCTTTGGAAAATATTTGTATTAATATGACATGATATCAGTATCACTATATTTATGGTTATTTCAGCATTTCCATTTCAATCCTTATTATCAGGGGTTCATATACTTCCTTTTCTGAATTAATTCCAGGTTGAAACTTGGCACATAGGTACAATACAATGTCTAAACATTTGTGATCATGTTTCCCTGTAGTTAGATGCTGTATTTTAGTCCGCTCTGCTTGCAGAAATGAGGAGCACCTGGATATAAATTATTGATTATCAATATGGTTTAATTGTTTTGTTTCCAATCTATACCTTCCTGCAATCCTGATCTTTGGGGCGCTCAGAGGCCATTTTGGCCCCTGGCACAAGCATTAAAGCAATTCTAATTCTCACCAGCTGTAACAGTCCTGTGGGGGCCATTACAGGAGCTTGGCACAGCCATACCCTGGCTATGATCACTTCCTTGGGCATAGGAGCTAGCCTAAGCAGACTGGAATAAGGAAGCATAGAGCTGGCTATGGTGGCTTTATACTACCCAGGAATTCCCCAACAGTGGTGGAATCTCCAGCTGCCTAATTAAAGCACCCTTACAGTCCCTCTGTGCTGCCTGAGCAAAAGGAGCAAACTAAGGTGAAGATTCTGGCCCCTATGTGGCTAAATCACTCATCCTCCAGCCTAGGCTTATTCCATATAGGGGGTGAAATCCTAGTCCCATTGAAGGAAATGAGAGATTTGTCACTGACTTCAGTAGGGCCAGGATTTTTTCCCAGAAATGTTTGGATCAGATTATTTTAATGTTATTTCTTAATTGATGTTTCCAAGATTGAAGTGTTAAATCTATCTCCCTTTCTCATTGACTTCATTGAGACTATTCACAGGATGAATACCCATCGGATTGGATTCCTAATTAGTGCAAGTAATAATTAGTACAGGAAAATTTCAGACAGAGTATTTCATATAGAAAACTTTGTAACAATTTTATCCAGAATATATATTTCTACATGTCAGTGAATACATTCCGTTAATATGGGATCTCCCAAATAAGCAGAAAACAACGTTGTTACATATTACTTATTTTTCATTGTATTCCTCCCAGAATTTACACACATCATAAAAACCTATAAGATCTCCTTAGCAGTACTATTTATTTACATATTTCATATATAAAAGTGAAAGGAGGTTTTCAAAATATTGACCATGATTTTGCCAATACCCTCCAAAATCCAGTTTATCCTCCATTCCAGAAATGACTCATTCACATGATGCTATCCTTACTGTATGTTAAAAATATATTTCAAAGATTAAATATTCTTGCATTTGCAAAATGTATCTTTTGCAAGTACAGTTGTTTATATGTGTATATTTTCCAAGTATGATCTAGGTACTGTGTTTGAAAAGTTGGTCTTTAATACTGAAACAGAGAAAATAGATCCCATATCTTAAATTATTGCATTGCTTTGGAACCAAGCAGAAATGAAATTATGTTAACAACTGTAGGAAATTCTGTGTATTTTCAGGTAATGATACCAGATGAATGTCATAATTGTATTAAACCAAGTACAGCACTTTATAATGTACTTTCTATTTCATACTTACATGCAGTATGTAAAGCATATTGATCTAAATGAAGAAATATTGAAATAACTGTGCTATCAATACACAAATTGTGCATGTGGAATTAGTATAGCCTGTAATCTTAAATCTATTACTAGTATATTTGTTCAATTTTCTGTGCCAGATACAGTTTAACATTGGGTTTTAATACATATTTCTGTGTTAATATAAAACAACATAAAGCATATTACTGAACCTGATGGAGAATTACTTTGTATATGTAGGTTGCAAAATGTATGATTAGAAACAATCACATTCATATAGTTAAAAATCAATTTTTCAACTGCAACTCATGCAAGAACAGGAAATATTTTGACAATGATAAAAATACAAGAGCGGCTATACTGGTCAGACCAATGGTCCATTTAGCCCAATATCCTGTCTTCTGACAGTGGCCAATGCCAGGAGCTTCATAGGGAATGAACAGAGCAGGCAATCATCAAATGATCCATCCCCTGTTATTGTCTCCGAGCTTCAGGCAGTAAGAGGCTAGGGAGACCCATAGCATGGGGTTGCATCCCTGACCATCTTAGCTAATAGCCATTGATGGACCTATCCTGCATGAACTTACCTACTGTGTTTGGGGTTTCTTTGAACCCCATTATAGTTTTGATTTTCACAACATCTCCCGGCAACATATAATTATACAGCAATGTATGAATGATAGAAATGGGAAAAGTATGGTACAGACTTAACACTGTTCAGAGCTTTAATTTTCCAGTTAAGTAGCATGATACCATTAGCTGGATTAAGAACATTGCCCCTCCAGAGTAAAATAAATTGTGTCTTAAAATTTATGGAGATGTCTAAAGCAGCTAGTCTATATCCCAAATTAAAATATCATCATCTTGTTTGCCTGAAGTAAATAATCTCTCAAGCATTTTTAATCCACAGATACATAACAGTCACCATTTTTATTTTAATTTCTCATAAGTCAGCTTCAGGAGCGAAGCACTTACATGTATTTATTTAGTCCTACAAGGTTCTGTGCCCTATGTCTCCTCCCCAGCAAAGCACTTTAGTATGTGCTTAACTTTAATTCCGTTACTTAGGACCACTCATAAGTAAAGTCAGGCACATACTTAGAAGCTCTGCTAGATGGCGGCCAGAATACTTTAGAATGATCAAGGTTCAAGCTCTTGCAGTATAATGGAGGTGCAGGTGCTTAGAACTTCTTGACTAGGCTTGAATCTGAGGTCTCACTGTGCAACTGAGCAAGGTGGAAGAAGACCTTTCCACCACCTCAGGTTCTGGGGCTGCCAGGGCCCATTTCAGTCCATACATAACTCAGAGCAGCCTAAAGTTGGAGCAGCATGCATGCCATTCCCACCTTTCACAGTTCCAGCAACACGACAGAGTCTTCCTTTCCACCCTGACATTCTCCTACGTTGAGATGGGGTGCAGGCTACCTAGAGCCAGTTATACCACATCTCCATCACTGAAAGAGTCCCTGTTGTCAGGGGATTCCTCAGCTATCCCTTTAAGGCACTGCTTGAGAGGCTAGAATAGCGACCTAGGAATGAGCCCACTGTCTCCAAGTGCAGCTCCATCAGATGGTATGGAAATTGCATAGCTCCATGTCCTCCCCACCTTCTGAAACTTTGTATAACCACCACTAAAATTCATGTGAATTCTTCTGTCATCACCTGATATTCCCTTTGTTATTTTGTAACTGCTCTGTTTCTAAATGTAACTTGTCTTTCTTTCAAAACATACTTGTGTATATAAACATTTCTAAACACTTTTCACCATAGCATCTATTTACTGAACTATTGCCTATCTCCTTTGGAACCCCTTTTAGCTTCATTGCAGTTTGCCTTTTTACCTCTGTTATTTTATGTCTGAACACTTTGTTGGTTGTCTTCTATCTAATTGCTTCTCCCTTCCCCCATTTCTCACATTATATTTGTGTTTTGGTACTTCCTACAACCATTCCTTTGAAATAATCACACAGAAATTCTCTAGAGATTGCAGAAAATCTCATTTGATGTTTGTGTAAAGATTACAGCGTTGTTTTCCTGTTTTGAAATCAATAGGAATATTCCTTAAAGCCTCTGCCAGACCCCCCGGCTGCTGTAAATCCATAGAACTCTATGGATCCTGTCCTCTACCCAGACATTGCTTCTTGGACTCAAATTCCAGATCAGACCTTAGATTTCTTTCAGGAAATGTTAGGATATGACTTCTGCCTATCTGATAGTCACTGTGGTTGATGGAGCACTCGTCTTGCACATTCCTATGATATGTTCTGCCATCTATTGATTGTGACAGTTATTACCACATTTTACTTTAGTGAAAACATTTGTCTTATTAATTAATATGTTGCAGCACTTAGGTCAATTTTATTTCAGATAAATGTGCATTCTTAGAATTATTTGATGAAATATACCTTTTTGATACTGTGTTTTGGATTAATAGGACCTCATTCTGAGCTTTGTTACATTGGCTTTATGGCATGGTAATGCCATTGATTTCAATGGAGTTATTCCTGATTTCCACCAGTGAACACAAGATCAAATCCCAGCCATTATGGTTCTAATCATAACTTTTTTCTAGAAGATAACTTGTTTTCTTGGTGGTATGTTCATAGCTTCTGCTTTTTGTCATAAAGTGAAATATTTTTGTGGCAATGTGTGATTTTTTTCCTTATTAGTTTGCATTATTTTACATATCCTTGATTTAGATACATCTTACAGATTTTCACATGTAAAGAAGCATCTTATTAATATACTATTGTGTAGCAGGTTTGATGACTATAAGATTGGAAACAGAAGTTCGGACTGAGTTAAAGTTGGCTTTATTTTGGTAGCTTGTTGAGGAGACATTGCCACCTCTTATCTTTGAGGGAATAGTATACTCTTTCTTTTTTTAATCCTGTTCTTTCCTGAGATTTGTCCATGTAGCATCCATGCTGCCAGTTTCTTATGAGACCAACTAAAATTAACTAGTTCACTGACTTGCGTTATACAGCATAGACGATACCTATAAACTCTAAGAGTTTATCTTCCTATTAGCTTTTACTTTCCCTAAATACCACAGAACAATCTGGAACTCCACTTATGACATTGCTTCATCACTGCTGGCAAAGCTGCCAGTGCATACAGTGTTCCTTTTCCCATTTTGATTATTCAATATATATTTTATTTACAGATTGCCATGCTTAAGCTAAACAGACAGTTACTTTGTTGTTAAAGGTTTCAGAGTAGCAGCCGTGTTAGTCTGTATCTCCAGTTCTTTTTGTTGTTAAAGTTGAACCAAACTGCCAGAACACAAATCTGTATGTCAGATTACTTTTCCTTGTATATATTAGCAAAGGTCCAAGTTTATAATGTGCTTACTTATAAACTTACTACATTCCTTGGTATTCTTGTTTTCGCTTGTGTTTGCAATACCTCTCAATCTCCTATCCTTTGAAAATTTAATAAGATATTTACCCGTCTCAGGTCATTAATAAATGTTTGACATCTAGTCTAATGCTGACCCTTATTTATCTCAGTGGCTGTGGTACATTTATGTCACAATCTTCCTTTTAGGATATAAATCCCTTTCAGTAAGGATGCCTTCCTGCAGAATGAAGGTATATATACAGATGCGCACTGCATCCAAAAATTACTTCTTACAGAGTGATATTTTACTTTGAATACTAATAAAAAACAAAGGGAATTTTCTCTTAGGGGCAAGTCTCATTGTGAAATAGTTAATTCTCCAAAAATGGAAATCTTCTGAAGATCCTAAAACTGCTTGAATAGTATATAATTCTAAATAATTTTTAGAAAATAATGTTTCAGTTAAATCATTTAAAAAATATGTCCTGGTGTTTAGAATTGTCTGACTATAAGAGCAATGATACAACAATGATTTAACATAAATCTAGTCAAATATTATGAAGTATGAAATCTTACATGTATGCGTGTTATCTTATATGTTTACAATTGTTGTATTACTAAGCTATCTATTGAGATAAAGAATCTCATCAATCAGATAAGTTTTAGATGAATGAAGCAATGCCATTGAGAATTCTAATTATACAGTATAGGTTATGCTTTGGAGATAGCTCAGGGGCAGCTAGATGGACAAGTAAAGTACTATATCGGGGAGGAACAAGGCCCAAAACTTTCAAACACTGTACAGATGTGCTGTAAAGTACTCCTATTATTGAGTGATTGCATTGCAGATAAAGAGTTTAAGGCCAGAAGGAACCATTATATCATCTGGTCTGATCTCCTATATAACACAGTCCATTAAATTTCACCCAGCTACGCATGTATTGAGACCGGTGACTGGAGTTTGGCTAAAGCATAATTTGTGTTTGGACTAATCAATGTAACTACACACAAGATTAAAATTAAGCTCTTACAAAAGTGTTTGCCAGATCAGGATTGTGACTGAAATGGGAGAACTTGGTGAACAGAGAAGGTAAGAGTACAGGAAAATACTTGAAGAGGATATAAAGAGTCCGGGGAGAGGTTGTAGATTTTTTACATGCAGATTGAGTTTGCTGTCATTTTCACATGTGAATTACAATGTACAAACATTTTGCATGAAATTAATTGCACATGTAAAGTTATTGACAAACAACATATGCATTTTTTAAAAAAAATGTTGGTACAATCAATCCAGAAAGTGTAGGTTGAAAAAAGAGAAGTCCCTGCAGTCTGATGTTTTGAATATATTAGCTTTAAAAAAAAAATCGCCAAAACAGAGTGATGCCCTGATAACAAGAAAGGTATTACTTTCTGTGTCTCAACACTCTTTTAAACAATTCGCTCTTCCACCTTCTCAGTTTGTGTGCTCTTTTCACTCAGTTTTTCCCAAGGGCCACCTAAATACCTATTTACTTTCACCAGATTACAAATATAGTCTGGTCACGGAGCTGTGCTAGCTGCATCTGTAGTAAAAATGAGCTTTCTTTTCTAATTCATTCTGTTTTCCTTACTGGTGTTCTTGGCATGGTCTTTGAGGATTTCTTACTTTCTCTTGCTTCATATCTTCTATAAAACTAAAAAAATGCAGGTTCTTCTGAGTGCTGATCTCACTTCATTTTTTTTCTTATCTTAAAAGTGTTTTAGTATTTTGAACATTGTTATAGCCTCACCAGTTTTGACTCTGATCCAATGTGACAATGCAGAGCAATAATCTGTGGCACAACACCTATCCCACTGTGAGTGGAGGCATCACTTTGTGCAGCCACTGAGGTTAAAATCAGGCCATTTTTACAGTAATTATGGACTTTCCTTATAGGTTACCTTATTCTTTGTTCCCTTTTTCTGTTTGTTTCTTTTTTAGTACTACTTTTTAAGAGAGATCATTATAAAACTAGCTGAAATGTTTGCTGATCTCATGTTAAAATTTCTCACATGTGAATATAATTAAATTATTTAATCAAATAGAGCTTAATAAAAGTTTCTGTACATAATTTACCCCTTGCCTATTAAAATATAAATTGTGGCAGGATCACCAGGTGATGCTGTTACACATGCTTGCATCTTACTTGATCTTTCGAGAAATAATGCATTGTTGTTACTTCTGTAATGTAGATTATTTTAGAGGGAGCTGAGACCCAAGGATCAGGAGCGCTTTGGCCTCTGTCTTAATTTTTTTAACTAAAGTCCTTTTTGTGGACAGTTACTCTCTGAGAACCAGGCATTGGTGTTTTGGCTGAGATTCCTGAAAGAAGAGATTCTCTGTTCAAAGACTGATGTATTTGTGTAAATACAAAAAATTATAATAACAAAATAGCCAGACTCCACATCACTGATTTATCCTTATAACAGCAAATTGACTTCCAAGGCCCCAAAACTTGCTACCAATAAGCATAGGGGCACCATTATTGATTAGAGAATCACTAGTACATTAGGGTTGCTTTGTGACTCTCCAGCACTGGAAAGCTGCCCTAAACGCATCTTAACTTGTCACTAGAGGATCTTCCCTATATTGAAGAGTCCTTTGGTGGTGTAGAGCCCCCATAACCATTCCTACACCACCTCTCTGCTACTGGTACAGGGAGCATGGGAAGGAGAAATGAAGGTGTAAGAGAGGCTCCCTTACACTGGCTGCTCTCTTGGTGATGTAACACTCCCTGGGCACTGGTGACAGTAGGCACATAATACAATACAAGATTACAGCTGGAAATAGTGTTGTCTAGTAGGTATGGCACTAGATCCCCTCTCATGGATCGCGACCTTGATGTGGTAGAGCAGCTTGAGTATCCCGAAAATCCTGAGAGCCATGCTGTTGGGAGTTTCGCACTCTTGGCAGGGTGACCCAAGGCGGCAAGGTTGAAAGGTGAGGTTCCAGATGAACAATGATCCAATTCCCTCTCCTATTTCCTCAACAGCAGAGCAGGCAGATGAAGAGACAATTTCTCTCAATGGCTGTGAAGGTGGATGAGGGCTGCAACCCTCCAATGAAGGTCTCCGATCATCTTGATTTCCTTGCCATTTGGATTATGATCTTCACCCTGTCAAGCATCATGTGGCACTGGTGTGCAACTGTGTCTTCACATTAAAAGAATTCAGGCACAGGCATCTTCCATATTCATGCCCAAGTCCCGTGGTGATTGGTGAGTGGCAACAGGAGCAGGAGAATGATGACCGGAAGCTCCTAGTCATGGCCCAGCATGTAGGCAGCAGCTGTCAGATGGTCATTTTTGCATTTGGACAGAGGCAGGAATGTAATTCAGCAGCTGCAACCGTGACTGAGCAGCCCTTTTTAGGACCCACTCTACTCACCCTGCATGAGGAGGGGGCTAGAAAAGGTGCCCTACACATAGTCTGCCTCACCTCCCCCCAACTGGGTAACTGCATCCAGAGGGATCACCCTAGTGTGGTCAAAACTGAACAATGATATTTGGGACCTGGAGCATTCAAACCCTGAACAACCCAAAAAGTAACAGGCCAGACCAGAGAACAGTGATCATGGCCAGAGAAGTCAGGAGACATGATATCAATATTGTTGCATTGAGTGAGACCTTGTATGCAACAGAAGGACAGCACAAGGAATAAGGTGGTGGTGATGCTTTTTTCTGGAAAGGAGCAGCTGATGTTGTATGAAGAATCTATCAAAAATGAAATTGTCAACCAACTCTCAGAATTACCAGTTAGCATCAATGAACGACTCATGACACTTGCCAAGAACCAGCATGCAACACTCGCCAGTGCATATGCTCCAACACTTGATGCTGATAATGAGACCAAAGAAGGATTCTATACTGACCTTGAACAAATTCTCTCCACCATCCCCAAAGAGGACAATCTCATACTCTTAACTAAAAGTTGGACATGATTCAGAATGGTGGAATGGCATGATCAGAAAGGAGGGAGTGAACAAGACCAATTTCAATGGAATTCGTCTCCTGACCAAATGTGCGGAGCATGACCTAATTATCATAAACACCATGTTCCGCCAAAAGAACAAGTACAAGACATTGTGGGAACACCCATGATCTAAGCATTGGTATCTGAACAACTATGTCAATCTCTGTGCTCATGATCATGATGATGTTTACATTACCAAAGTGATTTTTTTTTTAAATGGAGATATCCTATCTCCTAGAACTGGAATGGACCTTGAAAGGTCATTGAGTTCAGCCCCCTGCCTTCACTAGCAGGACCAAGTACTGATTTTGCCCCAGATCCCTAAGTGGCTGCCTCAAGGATTGAGCTCACAACCCTGGGTTTAGCAGGCCAATGCTCAAACCACTGAGCTATCCCTCCCCCCCTTGTGATGACTGGTACTGATGGTTGTTGAACAGACCATTGTTATCTGCTCCATCACTTCCATCAAACTCACACCAAATTAAAAAATGCAGAAGAAATTAGCCAGATGGAAGATCAACATCTAGCATCTGAAGGACCCAACTCAATGTGACCGTTTCCAGCAGTGCGTCACTGAGAAATGGATGAAATAAAAAAACCAAGATGAAGAGCCCTGGAGATCACTGGAAAGTGCTCAAATTGGCCATTCATGTTGCGAGTGAGGGAACACTGGGCTTCTCAACCAGGAAGCACCGAGACTGGTTTGATGACAATTATCAGGAAATCCAAGACCTGATTGACCATAAGCACAAGATCTTCTCTGCTTGGCAAAATGATATAAATTCCAAGCAGAATCAATACATCCACCATCAACTCAAAGATGAAGTTTAAAGGAAAACCCGAGAAATAAAGAACAAGTGGTGGGAGAACAAAGTGAAGGAGATCCAACAGCTTGCCGACTTCCATGACATGCACGGATTCTTCAACACTACCAAATCCCTCTATATACCAAGAACCCGTGGGCTAACCCCCTCAGATCCAGATGGAGCTAATCTCCTCAGGGACAATGAATCAATCAATGCATGATAGAAGGAATACTTCAAAGACCTCGTGAATCGTGATTCCAACGTTGATGAAATCATCTTTGACTTAGTCCCTCAACATCCTGTCAAGGATGACCTCAGAACGCCACCAACATTCATTGAGGTAAATAAACCCATCAAACAGATGAGGAACAATAAGGAATCTGAACCGGATGGAATCCACCCCAAACATTTTAAAGAAGAGGAGAAGAACTGGCTCACCAGCTACATGTCTTAATCCTCAAGATTTGGAGTTCAGAAGAAATCCCTGCTGATGCTAGGGATGCCATCAACAATACCATCTTCAAGAAAGTAGACAAATTGGATTGTGGAGACTATTGAGGAATCACCTTGTTGTCCACCCCTGGAAAGATTCTTGCCAGAATTCTCCTCAACCAGCTGCTCCCCTTTGCTGAGGAAATCCTCCCAGAATCGCAATGTGGATTCACACCATCATGAGGTGTCACCAACATGATCTTCACTATCTACCAACTTCAGGAAAAGTGCCGTGAGCAATATCAGCCTGTGTACCTGGTCTTCATCGACCTCATGAAAGCATTTGATTCCATAAATCATGCGGCTCTGTGGTGAATTCTCCTTACATTTTGATGCCCACCAAAATTTGTTGCCATCCTCCGATTCCTCTACAACAACATGTCTGTGATGGCCATCAGCAATGGATCTGAAATGGACCCCTTCCTAGTCAAGATAGGAGTCAGGCAAGGCTGCCTCATTCTCCAGTCTATATCTCCCTTCCTGTCATCCTCCTTCTCATCGCTTACGAGCTCCCCTTCCAGACTTGACATCCAATACAGAATGGATAACAAGCTCTTCAACCTCAGTCACCTCCGATCCAAGACAAAGACTATAATTAAATCAGTCATTGAACTCCAATATGCGGACCACTGTGTCCTGTGCACACATTTAGAAGAAGATTGTCAAAAAATAGTAAGCATTTGCTCTGAAGCCTACAACCAGCTCGGCCTCACACTCAACACCAAGAAAGCTGAAGTACTCCACCAACAGGCTCCAAATCATCAGAATTCTGCTCCCATAATTCAGAGCAATAAAGAAACCTTGGAGAATGTCAAACATTACCTTTACGTTGACAGCTATCTGTTGCAGAAATCTGACATTGATGAGGAAATGCAACACTGCTTTCAATGTGCCAGTGTGGTTTTCAGATGCTTGAGAAAATGTGTCTTTGAAGAGCATGACATCAATAATCAAACCAAACCAGGCCATTATTATCCCTGCTAGCTTGTAAAGTACCAAAACCTGGGTCACATACAGACACCTCAAGGTTCTTGAATAATATCATCAACGGTGCCTCCACAAGATCTTCTGAATCAAGTTGGATGACCTACACACCACCACCAGTATTCCGTCCCAAGCCAAGATCTCCAGCATTGAAACTATGATCATCTGCTACCAAATCCATTGGGCTGGTCATGTTCTTTGAGTGCCAGAAAAATTTATTCCCAAAGCAGGTCATGTCCTTACAACTGAGCCATAGCCATTAGATGAGGGGTGGGCAAAAATGTATCTCAAAGACACCCTCAAAGCCAATATGAAGAAGTGAAATATTGACATAAACTCATGGGAAACCAAAGCCCTCAACCAACCAAAATGGAAAAAGACCTTATGGCAAGGATCTTAGTATTTCAAGAGACACCTGGAAATGGAGAAATGGAAAAGGAGGAAAGAACATCACAGCCTGACTCAACAATCCAGATCTGCCGCTTCCATTGGGAAAAGTCTGCGCCAACTGTGACAAGATCTGTGGATCCCAGATTGGTTTCATTAGCCATCTGCGGATCCACCAGTGATAACTGGCTATCATTTTATGGAAGACAATCAACTTTGAACTCTGCAGTGAGTGGCGTGTCAGAAAACTTGGGTTCTATTCCCAGCTCTGCCATTACCCTGATGTGTGACACCAGGCAAGTCACTCTGGATGAGATTTTCAAAACCATTTATGCCTTGTAAAGTTCAGGAGATTTGTGTTCCTGAGTTACTTAGTGGCTTTGGAAATCCTACTCTCCAAACTTTCCTTTTGTTTCTCTTGCTCTTTGTCTGTTTTATCTATTTAGACTGCAAGCTCTGTAGGGCAGAGACTGTCTCTTTGTACAGACTAGCATGATGGGGCCCTGATGTTGAGTGGAGTTTCTAGGCATCTCCATAATACAAATGACAATAGTAACACTATTCTATTCTCTATTTTCCAGATTACTCCAGTTTATACTGGAGAATGAATCAGCACAAGGCATGGGGGGATGATGTAAAGATGAAACCATTAATTGTGTAATACATTTATTATATATAAAGCCAATTATCTTGGCTTTAATAACCAAACCATATTAATTCCTTTACTATAAATATTTCATCTTGATGGCTCTCTTTACACAGTATTTTAAAAATCAGTGTATTAAATTTTATGTCTGGGTATTGAACACAGAATGATTTAAGGACATCTACATTATGTCTCTTATGCTTTCATAGCACCTTTCATCCCTAAGACTTTCAAAGTTCTCTCTCATTTTTATTAATTACTTCACATCCCTGTGAGTGTATTTAGCATGCAATTAGAATGTAACTAAACATTTTGATCCTGTGACCCATTCAAACAACTACTTGTACTTTCTCACATTGTATTTTTACTGAAATGGCTTAAGAATGTTCTGTTTTGTGGCACTATTTACTCTTTAAAATTGGTTTAATCGGAGGTAAAGGGTGGCACAAGTCAAAGGACAAGAGAGTCTTGAAATGGGTATCTCACCAAATGAAACTGCATAGGAGAAATCCTTATTGGTGAAGCTGTCATTAATGATGGAGTTTGCATGTTTATTTTATTCCCCTTATAATCAGAGTGTGTGTATCCCAAGAATCCATTAATACTTTGGATGCCCTGTGGAAGCCTGGTGGGAAACAGGCTGGCTAATCTGTTTTGTGCCTTTCGCAGCTACAGAATTCCTACAAAGCACCAAAGCAGGGCTCCAAAGGTTCAGGAGAAATGACTCCCTCCTGCACCCCTTACAAATTCACAGCAGCCCTGTCTCTACTTCTAGGGATCTTAAGAGACCCACAGGGCCTGGCAATAGACATAGTGAATCCTTGGTTTAACCCCTGCACACGTTGTGAAACCTATAAGAGCCTTCCCCTCCTTTGCTGCACAACCCACCATGTTTTGTATGCAACCCTTCTGCCAGATGGAGCCATCAGCAATAGGTTCAATATCTAGGGGTTCTTTTTCAACAATACAACACAGAACTGGCTTGAGCCCCCACCCAGTAACCAGGGAAAATTACACACCACCCCTGGACACCTCTAAGAGGCCATACTTCCCCTCTCACAAACACAGTGTCTGAGTGTAGAAAAGAAACTTTTAATGAAAGAAGGGAAGTCACCCAACATTAATTAGAAAAAATGCCACAAGCATGGCCACAATGCCACATCATAATAAAACTGAGAGCAGGACACCTATCCCAGAGTGCGTGGGGCAGTGCCTTCTGCCTCATGTTCTTGAGTTCTACAACCAACACTTTCTTTTCTGTGTCCCTCTCTGCTCCCTCACCACACCCCATTCACACTGGTTGTCCTTGGTCCATGAGGACCCAGGGTTCAGAGACACATCTGTATGAGTTCACCTCCCACCCAGGGAAGAAGGCACCTTGCTTATTCCACCATCTGAGCACTTGCTCTGGCCACCTCACCAGCCGCAGTTCCTCTTTGCTGGCCGTCTTGCCAGCATCCCATTTTGCTTGTCACCTCGCCAGCCAACTGTCAGTCACCTTCTGCTGCCACCTGCCTCTCTGCTCTGACATCTGCACATCAGTCTCTTAGTGATTTTCAGTTGTCTACAGACAGAAATACTGTCCCACCCACAAATCATTTCAGCATTTTAACATAACAAAAGGCTTCTAATGAAGCCTATTTAGCTCTGTCTTTGAACAGTGGGTAGAAACTTGTTAAAACAGGTTGAGGCCCCTTGGGGAGAGTCCACACCTGTCCCCACCCATCTTACTTTCACAGGGGTCTGGCATGTGAGCCCCTGGCTTAGCAAGTTCCTTTTAGATGACGGTGATCCCTCAATTGGGATTAAGCTCAGCACATTTCTGTTCTCCTTTAGTCATACAATGAAGATAAGAACATTTCAGTACCCCTGCATTCAAAACCAAAGTGATTTGTAACCCAACACCAGACAAAGCTCATCACTTGGAGTTACACAATTCCTGTCTGCTAGATACCTAAGCAGAGTAGGTGTGTTCATGTAAATACAGTTTACTCCTGAAGTCTCTCCCCTGCCGAACTAGCTGTCAGTGAATAGTTCATTCAGACCCTGCTTACATGTAAAAAGAAAGCACATATACAGATTCTGCACTCACACCAGTGTAAATTCACAGTAACTCAATTAAATCATTTGCTGTTAGAGTGGCATTTGGTCTGTGAGGAACCAGAATTTGAAAACTGAATTGGCACCAAAAAACATGCTCTGTATTCGATGTTTCAGGCAAAATGCTGCACAATGGACAAGATGTGGGTGAATTTCTTCAGCCAAAACTTTTTTGGTGAAAAATGCAGATTTGAAGCCACTGAAATGTTTTGTGAATTTGGGTTCACTGAATAGCTCATGTCAAATAAATAATTAAATAAAAACCTGAAAAAAGTCAAACACCGATTCATTCACCTGTACATCCACCAATGTAATATATGCCATCATATTCCAGCAATGCCCCTCTGCTATGTACATTGGCCAAACTGGACAGTCCCTACATAAAAGGATAAATGGACACAAATCAGATATTAGGAATGGCAATATACAAAAACCTGTAGGAGAACACTTCAACCTCCCTGGACACACAATAGCAGATTTAAAGGTAGCCATCCTGCAGCAAAAAAATTTCAGGACCAGACTTCAAAGAGAAACGGCTGAGCTTCAGTTCATCTGCAAATTTGATACCATCAGCTCAGGATTAAACAAAGACTGTGAATGGGTAGCCAACTACAAAAGCAGTTTCTCCTCCCTTGGTGTTCACACCTCAACTGCTAGAAGAGGGCCTCATCCTCCCTGATTGAACTAACCTCGTTATCTCTAGCCTGACTCACTCTTGCTTGCATATTTATACTTGCCTCTGGAAATTTCCACTACATGCATCCAAAGAAGTGGGTATTCACCCACGAAAGCTCATGCTGCTATACGTCTGTTAGTCTATAAGGTGCCACGGGACTCTTTGCTGCTTAAACAAAATGTTTTGATTTAAAATGACTTTTCATTTAGACACTTTCTTCAGTTTTACAGAAAATAAACATGAATAATGTCTTGTTTGGCCCAAACATTTTTTTAACTCAAAATGAATTTTTTCCCACTTTTAGAGTCACTGAAATTTTCCAAAATTAAGGGTTTTCTTCTCTTGTGTAGTAACTATAGCTGGATTCCTAGAGAACCCTTTTCTCAGTCCTGTGCTTCTGAATATGCTTTTCATTGTGCAGTGTGTTAGATTAGCTTCACATTTTACTAATAAATATGAGCAATGCAAAACATCCTGTACTTGTCCACTGTGTGATTATTTTTTTTAATGCTCACAATTTGGTCAACGCATAACCAATTTTTACCAGAATACAGAGACACTTCTCCAGAGCAAGAGCTAGTTCCATGACAAGTTTCATCTTTTTACTCCAGCAGTTTTGGTAGTATTGCTGTTAAAAACAATTGCAAGAGTTATTGCTTTATTTTGCAATAGAGAAAGCATATTTCATTTGTCCCTTACAGTAGTCAAAAAAGTATAAACATTTCTGTTTACAATTTTCTTTTAGAAAAACAACAAAACTTTAGAAAGAGATCAAGCCTGAAAAAATTTCCCTGAAAGGTGAGAGTTTTGGAAAGTTATGGGCAAGTGAAAGCAGAGTATTTGCTTTGAGACATTAATGCAACCTTAACTATAGCAATCACAGCGGCTCCCTGCAGTGAAAAATTGATCTGAGATAGAGCTGTGTGAAACTTACATTACAAAATCTGAAAACATGAAAATCCTCTGATTTGGGGGGTTGAATGCAATTTTCAAATCAGTAAGATTCTTTTGTATATGTTTTTGAGCCTGATTGGCCTCCAGCAAATCTAGTGGTAAAACATATTGATGTATTTGGAGAGATGTGAAAATGAAGGGGCTGGATTTTGCACTTTGTTTAGGCTACACTGGGGAATCTTTGCATAGTAGGTCAGGAATCAGAAATGCTGTGTTTAACTGAATCTCTGAGTACCACAGGGGAAAAATAAATTTCTTGTAAGTCTTCTCACACAAAAATACTATATGTGTGATATTGAGGAGTAGGTAGGAAGTGGAGAAACACAGGGTGGATTTTTAGTTTGGTAGATTACTTCTGGCAAAAAATTACTCTTTCTAACTCCAACAAACAAAGTAGTATTAAACTGATTGTGCAGGCTATATTACCCCCCTACAGTAGCAGAGACCAAAAATTATTGTTCCTGGCTTGTACTAATGCTGTCTTTAAATAGAGAGTATTAGAACTCTTTTTTGCAGAGCAGAATTTTCTGCTTGTTTGTGCACACAGCGTTTTTATAACATTGGGGGAAAATGGAGAATTATCAGCAATAGCAGAAGCATTGATGACATCATATATGCCAAAAGTGCAGAATGCATTCCTTTAAGAAGCAGCCTTTTCTTCTTTCCCCTTCCTGCACAAAGGTCTAGGCTATGCTATTTAGGCATAGCCCATAGGAAGCATTAGGAGGCATTCTGCCTTGGGAAGGAACTGCTGGAGTGCAGGGGCTGTATACCGATTTTTATAAATTTTTTGGATGTAACTTTCAATCCCCTGTGTTTGGCTCACTGGTAGAAGTCCTAGCTGTGGTCCCATCTCCTCCCTGCACATTTTGGTGTGCCATGTATAGCCAGGTGAGTAGGGACGGAAAAATCCCTGAACTCCTCAAAACGTAGAGGATTTTGTTTGGCCCTTCATCCATGCAATGGGAGCTGGTGGGGACAGAATCCTGTCTAAGTACCAGAAGAAATCTGGCCCAAAGTGATTAATCTGCTTTATAAATTCATTGGAATGACAAATCCCAAATTTTTATTTAAATACAGTACCTGGAAAAAATCTTACAGTGGAAACAGTGTAGGGTATTTTTGATATGTCAATAAACAAACAAAGTGGTTTAAATAGAATTGTATAGAATCATTTATATTAGGGCTGCCAACCTACAAACCAAGTTTTAATCCTATGCAATGTAGTAATCAAGTTATAAACCTCAGAAAGACAGAATTTATTTTTTTCAAATTAATAAACTATTTGAGCAGAGAGAGAGAGAGAATATGAAACAAAGAGTATCAGTGAATGATCACAAAAAATAGATCTAAATTATATCACAATGAACTGTAACTATGTCAGCAAAACAGAAAATAATGTATTTTAAGGGATTACACTGGTCTCTGAGGACCATTGCCCCTCAAGATTCTTGTTGAGGCACTTCTGCCTCAAGATGTCAGAGCTCCTGCCTGAGAATTTAAAATGAAAGTAAAGGGCCACATTTCTAATATCTCTACATTGTGTATCTAAGATGAGCTCCCAAGATTTTTCACACACAGTTCTGGGCACCTGTATACGTCAGAATTTCAGAATTACACAAATCAAGTAGACAGATACCAGATTACCCAATTCTTATGCACAAAAAATGATTTGCAGTCAAGCACAAATTTAGGCACTCAAAATTGCACACATGCAAACCTGGGGCATGCAAGTATAGTGGCCATTTTTAAAAACTTGGCCTCAATCCATAGCAGTTTGATTCTGGCAGATAAGTCTTGTGAATTTTGCAATCACAGCCTGACCTTGTTGGCCTCTGAAGATTGGAGAAGGTGGCAGGAAGATACCAGACTCCCCCCAAAATGACTGAAGCAGAGGGAATGGCTTCAGGCCACTGGTTCTTTATCCCTTTCAGATCACAAAAGGATAAAAGGGATTATTTGAGAAGGGACGGCTGATCCAAACTTCTCCCTTTACTCAAGAACTTGTGAAACTTGATTTTAGTTGCTTTGCTTTGAAGTTCATGGGCTTGAATGAAGCTGCAACTTAAGCAGTGTAAAATTTTATAAACCAGCTTTAACTAAAATGTTTATGGAAACCAGGAAGTTTCTCACACTTTAATATTAGCTACTATGGACTTGATCATCTGGAGTTTGAAAAAACAAACAAACCCCACAAGAATGTCCGACAAGTAGGAAATTTAAACCTGGCTGGGTTAGATTTGCTTATAATTAAGAGAATGTGTTTGAAAAAAACTGTAAGAAGTTTTTCCTGGTGCTTATTCAGAACTCTCTCTAAAAAAAATCTCTTATGCTGTCTCTTGAATTTTCATTCAGATACATAAGAACTGCCATACTGGGTCAGACCAATGATCTATATAGCCCAGTATTCTGTCTCTGACAGTTGCCAGTACCAGAGTTTCAGGGGGAGTGAACAGAAAAGGGCAGTTGGAATGATCCATTCCTATCTTCTTCTCACAGCTACCAGCAGTCAGAAGTTTAGGGTCACTCTGAGCAAGGGGTTGCATCCCTGACCATCTTGGTTAATAGCCATTGATGGGCCTATCCTCCATGAACGTATATAGTTCTTTTTTGAACACAGTTATACTTTTGGCCATCACAACATTCTGTGGCAATGAGTTCCACAGGTTAATCATGCATTATATGAAAAAGTACTTCTTCTTTGTATTAAACCTGCAGCCTATTAATTTAATTGGGTGATCCTGGTTTTTATATTGTGAGAAAGGGTAAATAACACTTCTCTATTCACTTTTTCCAAACCATTCATGATTTTACGGACATCTATCATATCCATCCTTAGTTGTCTCTTTTCTATTAAGCTACATGCAAGTGGTTATGCTGTTAAGAAAATACAAACCTTGTAAAATCAAAGAGGTATTCAGTATTTAATTCTAGTCAGCTTAAATCTAAACTAAAGCATGACATTTTCAGTATACCAAAACTTTATATGGTATGGCTTAGCAGTGACTAAATATTTACCTGTCAGATTAATTTTTAAACCACTATTTTACATTTTTCTAAGTCAAACTTTATTCCCTTCTGGAAAACCTTCAAAATACTGACTCAGCGAGGCATTTCTGTGAAACATTAAGTATTAGCATATGAATCTTCTAAACCATTTAGTAAACTTGGATGTTTTAATTCTTTCCACTATGAAATGGGATGATCTTATTTCAGTAGCAATTTTTCATGTTGGCAGTTTAACAAATAAATTAGGAAAATCCCAGTGGCAGGCAAAAGTGTTAATGAATTACTGCATTATATGACCAAGTTCCCAAAAGTGAAGATGACTGAATACAAATAAACATGTGGTATTTTTAGATTCTTACTAAATAAATCCAGTCTGATATATAATCAATGATCTGCATCTATACTGATGTGTAGACAGATAGCTTTCTGGAGGATCTAGTTGTTTAGCAGGTCAATGGCATTTTACTTGTTCAAAGTGATCATATCTATTTCATTCAGGCTTGAGTGCTGTAGTGTGCTTTATTTGGAGTTTCCCTTGAAAACCACAAACTGGTTGCAGATATTATAGAAGCTGGTAGCATGACAATTCAAATGCATTTTCTATGAAAGTCCATAATGGTCACACCCAAAAAACTGCATTGGGTGCAAGCATTTTATCATATTGTTATTAGCATTCAAAACCTTTGAACAACATAGAACTTATTTACCTCTACCTTTTACTAGATGTCACGTAAAATAAGGTTGGCAGGAATGGAAGTGCTGACAGAATTCAGAGATGAGATTATAATGTCAGACTATCCTTCTCCATATTCACAAGAGTAGAACCGCTTATTCAGTGACCTTCACTCTCCTACTCATAAGTTAGTCACAATTTTCACTAATTTGATGAAAGTTTCTTTTCTGAGGAACTGGGTATGCCCTGTGTACTTACTATTCTTACCAGTGTGCCTTAGTCACAGAGAATTTTGACATTGACATTAAAAAAAGTGGCCTATACTGCCCAGTCAAACTGGGTTGATTTTTCAGAGTGTTGAGCACCACAGCTCCCTTAGACCTCAGTAGGAGCTGTGGGTGCTCAAAAGCAGGTTGTAAGTGCCTTTTCTTTGACGTTTTTGATCTATTGCACTGGTCTCTTCTAATAGCCATGTACAATCTTTGTATAGTGTTTGTACGTGTTTTAGGCCTACAGATATTCTGCTTCCCAAATTTATATTATCTAAAATGTTATACAGTTCTTCCTCTTGCTTTCATTCAGAAACATTTGCAACAGTCCCATAGAAGAGGTGAGAATAAGTCGATAATAATTATAACATCATTTGCAGACAAGAAAACACTGATCCATAAATAGGATATACTGTTTTAAGGGCCTGATTTTGATCCCATTGAAGTTAATGACAGAATTCCCATTGAATTCAATGTGATCAGTAACTGAGGTCTACATAGCTTTCACATATAAGTTAAATACTTCTTAAATTACTTTCATCTGGTTAATGGGAACAGTGATGACTGTCACGGGATATAGGGCTGGTTTTCTCCATTGTCTTTTGGTACATCAAGCCATTTTGACCAAAGAAAGTTAAAGCAGCCAAATAAAAATCTTTTATGATCTTACAAAACTTCCAAAGAATCCCAAACTTTAAAATTATCAAATTGCTGAGACATAAACTTATTTGGATCTTGGCAAATTATTATCTGAAACTTTTTAATACACTAGGTAACTAAATTAAAGAGAATGTATTTCTTGAGTAGATTTTTTAGGTTAAGCTTGTATGATTTACATGTTGAGAAGTCGAAAGAGTGGTGGTACGCGAAAAGCAAACAACAGAAGGATAGATATAGATATAAGGTAACCAAGGCCAACTGTTATGTTAAAGTAGTAATTGATTTAGTCAGCTCCCTACTTAATTTTTATATTTATTCACAGCCTTCTCTTAGTTTCTTTGCCTACCATACACCATTCTTGCAAACCATTGGTATGTAAGTTACACTAGCAATGTGCTCCCTTGGACAAGGTCTGGTCTACACTACAGACTTGATATAACTACATCACTTAGGAGTGTGAAAAATCCACGTAGTTCTACCGACCTAACCCCCCATGTAGCCAGCACTATATTGGCAGGAGAGCTAACATGAGTTAGCTAACCCGAATAAATAACACACCTTTTTATTCAGTTTAGACGTACCATCACCTGGTAGGTCAATTTTAGAGGTGATGTGAGAAAAGAAACATTAGTAAGTTGATGCAAGTCTAACGGTTTCCAGCTGAGTACAGCAGCATTTGAGTCTAAGATATTAAATCAAAATTGGTGTAACAGACATGCTGAATGGTCCTGAAGAAGACACAAGTTACATCTGTTAAGACTCCATTAAACTCACTTCTGAATTTGGCCCTTTCAGCCAAAGCAATTATTTTCCATGTAATTATATTATTTGCTGAACATTACTTGACCATTCTTCAGAGATGGCTGAATAATTAAAAAATGATTTTCAAATAATGATTGGATGAATCATTTGCAATGAATATTCTCAACAGCTCTAGCTTCTCCCTATATCCAAAAACACATACATTTCCCAAAAACTCAAAGTTTAAAAGAACTTAAAAAATGCTAGACTTTAAAAAAAAAAAGACATTTCATTTTTTTGGTGCCAGAGCAGATAGGAAGTTTCTGAACTACTTTAGAAAGATGAGTGAAATAGATCTATTATGGATGCAATGAACATTTCATTTTATTCCCTCTTCTATTTTACATGGGTTACCATTAAATATAAACTCTCCTGGCATTTTGCAGGCAATAAAAAGAGGCAATAAAATTGTTCCTTTCTGCAAATTGTCCACTTGTACTACCCTGTTTCCCCGAAAATAAGACATCCTCCGAAAATAAGGCCTACTTACAGTTTTGCCTCTCGTTGTAATATAAGGCATCCCCCCGATAATAAGACCTCCCCGATAATAAGGCATCCACCGATAATAAGGCATTTTTCATTTCTGAAAAATAAGACATCCCCTGAAAATAAGACCTAGCGCATCTTTGGGAGCAAAAATTAATATAAGACACTGTCTTATTTTCGGGGAAACAGGGTATTTTTTAACCAAGCATGCCTGCTTCAAATGAGCTTAAACCACTGTGATGCCAAAGAGATCTGACAATTGGTTCAAATAGATTCAAGTGTACCTGTTTGAACAATTCAAGCAATGAAATTAACTCTTAATTGTATTTGTGAATTGTCCTCAAATAAATTAAAGTTTTTAGGAATTTGTCTTTCAACATTGAAAGTATTTAACATGTTATGAACATACTAGAGCTTTGGATTGTTTGCCAGAAATATTCTATTATATACTCAGAGTCAGAATTCTTTATTCATCCTGTTCAGTGGTCACCCAAATCACATGGTATTATCTCTGTTTTCTGATTGGAGGAACTTACTCTTATAAACTACCACTGCTTCCAACTAAAAAGACATTTCCTTTTATCATGAAACACATTTTATTTCTTGATTAAATGAATCTTGGTTTACAGAGGTTCTAGGAACAAGATTTTGACTAAATACATATCTGTGAACAGTGAATAATAAGGGGGCATACATTAGACATGGGCAACACTTTTCAGACTAAATTTTTTGCCAAAAAAGGCATATTCAGGTTAACCAAAACATTTTGCATAGAATGTACCCAATTATGTTGGCCAAATATAAAATACAATTCTGAAAAAGTCAAACCATGCTGTTTTGACATTGTCTAAATAAAACATTTCAATTTGAAACTGCTTTTCATTTCAAATTTTGTTTTTTTTATAAAGATAAAACACCCTCAAACAATATGTTCTGTTCAACCTGAAATAAATGTTTGACATTTTTGTTTCATAGAAAAAATTAAAAAAATGTTCCAAATTATTTTTTTATTCTAGTCAGTTAACTGAAAAATGAGTTATTCATTCGGTTCTTGTATGAATAGGCCAAACCCAGTTCTCATTATGTTTTATATTGTTTGACTAACACTACTGGTAAAAGTCAAAGGAATTAATATAAACTGTGGAAACAGTGCTTCTTTGGCTATAAATTCGGCCTAGTTATGTTTCTAAAACTGCTGAAGTACAGAGAAACGAGAAGTGACTAAGCACTAAGGCAATATAAATATAGTTATGAGCTGAGTGAAACTTCGTTATCAGTTGAATTAAAACCTTGTTCAAACTCATGTAAGCAAATCCCCCATTTAAGATGTCTGTAAGACACTGTTAAGGGGCGATATCTAAAACAAAGTCTAACAGAATCTGCCCAGAAACTAGCACCAGGTGAGTAGGGTTTGAGTTTTATGACCAGGTGTGTGGGTATGGGTGTGTGACAGAACACACAGAAACTGAGAACAGACAAGAACAGAGACAGATGGGGAAAGCAAGAAAGCCAAGCAGAAGCCTGTGAGCACTGGAGAAAGCTAGAGAGAGAGATTGTAATCTAAGAAACTACTCCTTTGTTGTTGGTTCCCTTTGTGTTTGGAGACACAGGACTTCGCACATTCCTTGTAAATAAACAAGACTACATTAAAGAAAATATCAGACTCCATCAATTTCTGCTTCCAACTGGAGCATCCCAGTGCCCTGAACTTTGACTAGTAGTTGTTCTGGTCAAAAAGGGGCAACAATATTGTTAAAAGTTTAAGAAAATACGGTAGGTAAACATACAGTTGATTATTTAGAAAATTAAGTCTAAAGTTAAAGGCAAGCACTTTATTTAGGAGAGCCTACAGGAAGTAGAGAAAAGGCAGGAAGCTATGCTGAAAAGCACAACAAAGTAATGAGTGAGAAGTGAACCTCACATTGTGAATTATTTTTTAAATATTGTATAAATATTCTTAGTCCAAATGCTAAAACATAGTTAACATGCTCCTGTATAATTAATACATATTATGGTTTATTAAATATATATATGACATGCTGCAGGGGAGTTAAATTTGCATTTCTTGACTTTTTAAAAAATATTAACTATAAATTTAATTTTTATTACATTTTCTAAACGTTATGAAAAACAAAAATCTGAAGAAAATAAGCACCTAAATCATGTAGAGCCTACGAGTGCCACAAAATTGCAGATCTAAATTGCAGATCTAAATGATTTGACTAAAATGAGCAATGACAAACAACCTCTTTTAATATTGGTTGATCAACCAAATGCTCTTTATCTGATTTGGCTACAAAGCCAAAATTATCATGCTGTAAATATTTGAGAAGACTAGAGATACATGGAAGACCAAGACTTCAATCCTGCAGACACTTAAGCTCCTGCCTATCTTTAGTCACATGAGTAAAATTATGTTGTGCTTAAGTAATTCTGTCGATGATGAACAAAAGGGAATTGACTACATCTCCTTTAGTTGTGTGGGCTCTGCACTATTGAAAGCAGTACAAGAAAGCATGACAGGTCTCATATATGCCCACTTCCTTTCTCAAGAATATATAAAAAGAAATGTGGGGCCCTCCATCTCCCCAGAGTACATGGCCAGTGGCAGTCCCAGTAGCAACTCCATGCTCCCGTCAGTTGGCTGACCTGACAGTCCTTCTGAGTCATTGGTGCTGCGAAGCTTGTCCTCGGGCATGGGGTTCAGCAATGGGTGGGACAGGTCTGTCTCCCAACTCCTCTGCAACTGAGCTGCAGGGCCCCCCTTTTACACTTTCTGTCCCTCCCCTCTGCTCTTCCCCCACCCCCATCAGTCTTGGTTACATGAGTAAATAGATGGCTGAAAGTGGCATTCTCATTAATGCGGTATCCAGTTTCCCTGGGCTGCTTGTCATTCTTACCTTGTTTTTATTCATGTATACTCAACGTACTATTGTGATTTAGAGGATCAAGCCATCCAGGTGATATTTCTTTATTCCCTGGAGGAATCCACAATGGTCTGCTCTCACATAATGCCACTGATCCTCATCAGCAACACAAGATTACTGCCAAAGTAAATGATGTTTTGTTTAAATGAGAATATTAAAAATAATATTTAAAGAAAGCAGTTAGATTACATATAAAAGTTTAGAGTTTTGATGACTACTACAGATAATAAGGTATAAAAAAGAAAAATGGCATCTAATAAAGTTTCAGTTCATTCTAAGATAACCTGATTTCAATAACAGCTTGAATATTTTTGGTTAGACATAGACACGTTAGCAGTGTCTGAATGGAGCAAATCAATGTTTCCTGGAAAACCTCATTACTGTATTGCAGATACTTTTCTTTTAAAATCCTTTAACCTTGGCATCTATTTGCTTAAGTAAATAAATTTTGTATAATTATAGTGGGAGAGATGTTCAGAATCTGTTCTGCCAGTGAAATGTACATGTGTTTTTGTGTTCATGGAATTTGGGGCAATGGAGAATATAGACAGACCTGCTACACAGTGCACTCTTTAATCAAGAATCCACTTCTGTTTCCATAAATACAGATTTTGTTCAGACATTATACTTCTGAAAGTATTTCTTGATTCATTTTCAGTGAAGACAACGTTACAAGAAAAAGTTTGAGTGCTTGAGGATGGCACTAGTAAACTCATGAGATTTTAAAAATAACCAACTTGTGATTCCTTTTACTAGCCTTCTGATTTTTTAGGCTATATTCTCAAGGTTTACTATACAACCATGAGGCCTATACATTTGTTGTTGTTTTTTTCAAATGAAAGATTAGATTCAGGTATTTACCTGACTCCAAGAGCTGAGGCTTTAAGAAATATCGAATATAATGGGACTCCCCCCCCCCAAATCTCATATTGGCAACACTAAAATAGCAATATAACACTGCACTTGGTTTCAATATTTTAAATAAGTGTTAGTGTGCTTCAGGAGAGTTAAACAAAAGAAGATGACTTTTCAGGATCCAAACCATAGTGAGACTGAAAATAAAAAGAAAAAAATAAAAAGCAGAGAAAGGAAGAGAGAAAACGTCTAATGAAAAAATACAGTAACTCCTCACTTAAAGTCATCCCAGTTAATGTTGTTTCGTTGTTACGTTGCTGATCAATTAGAGAACATGCTCATTTAAAGTTGTGCAATGCTCCCTTATAAGGTTGTTTGGCAGCCGCCTGCTTTGTTCACTGCTTGCAGAAAGAGCAGCCCATTACAGCTAGCTGGTGGGAGCTTGGAACTAGGGTGGATTGGCAGCCCCCCTATCAGCTCCCCACTCCCTTAAGTTCCCTGTGCAGCAGCCGCCCAACAGGCTATCAATTGCTGGGAAGTTTAGCTGTCCCTCCCCGCCCCCACTGCCTTGTGCTGCTCCTGCCCTCTGCCTTGGAGCTGCTCCTGGGAGCCTCCTGCTTGCTGTGTGGGGGTTGAAGAAAGGTGCTAATGTCAGGGTATCCCCCTCCCCCCTGCCCCACGCTTACCCCATCTCCATAGAGCAGGGGAGGGACACGACAGGGCTCAGGACATAGGGAGCTTGCTTGCAGCAGCTACTGTCTCAACTTGCTGATCTACTTAAAAGGGCAGTGTACTTAGAGTGGTCTCAGCATCCTTAAAGGGGCAATATGCGTCTCTCTCTCTCTCACACACACACACTATGTCTCTGTCTCCCTCTGCTATGCTGTCTCCACTCCCTCCATTCGTGCTGCTTTGTAGAGTGTGAGGCTACATTAACAACAATGTATTAACCCTTGAGGGCTCAGCCGAGTGCTAGTTCATCCTTTAGCAGTAAGGCATTCCCTGGGAAATATCCCACCCTCAGACTCCACCACCTCAACCAAGTTTTACAATCATCATTGCTGTGTACAATATCAAATTGTTTGTTTAAAACTTATACTGTGTATATATATATATATATATATATATATATATAAAATGTTGTCTTTTGTCTGGAGAAAAAAATTCCGTGGAACTTAACCTCCCCTATTTACATTAATTCTTATGGGGAAATTGGATTCGCTTAACATCATTTTGCTTAAAGTAGCATTTTTCAGGAACATACCTACAACATTAAGTGAGAAGTTACTGTACAGGATTTTACCTGCAGGTCTGACACTTCTGTGAGCCTAAATTTCAGAAGGGGGTGGGGACTGGGTTGCCACATTTGTAATTGCTGCTAACTGGACCCCCTGAGTCTCCAACCCTGCTCTGCCCCTTCTCCAAAGCCCCACCTCTTTCCTCAAAGCCCCGTCCCCATCACTCGCTCCTCTTTCCCCCTCCCCACATCATGCTCGATCATCTCAAGGAGCCTGCCTGCAGGTAGGAGGTAGCCCCAGCTGGTGTGGGTTAATGACCCAGTGCCTTTACCCATCCCGCAGTAACCAAACTTTTGGTTTGGGTACAATTTAGGGTTGCCAGGTCCCCCAAAACAAGGCACCTTGCAACCCAAAATGGCACCCGAACACAGAAACCAAAAATCAGACTGCCCAGGTAAAAACCAGACAGGTGGCAGCCCCAGGCAGGGTGGGAGTGTTCTACTCTAATACATAGTACAGGCTTCCCTTAGCTAGGAGTTCTTAAAATTGATCATCTTTTAAAAATAAATAGCTGTGTGAATTCAAACTAATTTTGCAGACCTCCATAATACTTTGGGAGTTTTGTAAACCCTTGCACATTGCAAATTTACTTACCTCTAATTTCTCACTGCACACATCTTTTATTTCTTCCGAATTTTCCCCCAACATCAAATATAACCACCTATTTTCAGCACAGCAATACAGTAGAATATAATTTTGTGAAATTTATCCGTCAAATCTGAACACAGTAAATGTCATCAGCTCTTAGCTATTCAAAAAATGTTATGCAATTTTCACTGAATTGTATAAATAATTTAATTAAAATAACTTAATTAGGAAGATAAGAGTCCTAGGAAAATATATATTGTTTTTTGAGTGGCTGATTTATTTGGACTGGCCAATTGACAAAGACATTCTAATTAAAAAGTAAATGGTATAGACAAATGGAAACATTTGGAAAATTAACTACTGCATATTCTACTTATCTTCTTAAGACATTTTCCATTTCAGTCCCTTATATTATAATGTAATTTAATATGACCTTTATTTTTCTATTTACATTTTATTGGCATTTCCATCTTTTACTTCTTAGTTAAACACATTACTTATACAAAATATGGAATAATGAAATAGCATGAAGAGAAGATGGGAGGGTAGTAAGGAGACTTCAGGTACAGCATGGACAATAGCCATGCCATTAACTCAGGAGGCCAAAAGGGAAATAAGTAAGTGTGCCTCCATTTACAGGTAAAAAGTTGTAGAAAAGTTTATTATAGGTCCCCATGCCTGATACTTCTGCATCTACAAGGACCCACAGAAGAGCTTCACTTGTGTGTGCTGTATCCTCCTTCATAGTACAAACAAACTCTTTCCTATGTCCCACAAACACCTCACTACACCACCCACTGGCACGTTCCCACCAGCTCTGTACATGGGAACTGCCATCTGTGGAGCCCAGCAGCCACTCAAGACGGCAACAAGCAGCAGGTGCCTCCCAGATTTGTTGCCTCCTCAGATTTCCCAGCACTTGGAGCCGCCTGGAGCAGTCAATGTCCAAAGAGGCTGCTATTCATCTGTGGCTTTTTTGTTGTTGCTTAAATTCCCTGTAATGTTAAGCAGAGGGTCCATAGGGTTAGCACACACAGAGGGAAGGCTGCAGGTTGAGATGCACAAGAAGCAGTGCTTGGCTAGGAGAAAGGATAGTTAAGGAGAGCACTGCCACACACTGGTTGGTGTATTTTGCTTTTTTCAATGGAGGCGCTATCAGGGCGCGACTAGGTCAATTTGTGTAAAGCACAGCACTGTTTGGCTGAAACTAACGGGGGGCGTTTGTGTCCAGGATTGCCCTATAGCAGAGGCAGCACTTATTTAAGAGACAATTTTACAGTGTCCCTCCAAGAAATGTAACCACCTCACTGCATTGCTTTGGAAAGTAAAGGTGTGTCTGCCAATAGAGCTACCCGTTTAAATTAATGGGTTGGGGACTGCCAGAGAAAAGGGGAAGCTTTTGCACTTACTCCTCGGGTACTGGGGCTGGTCAATGAAGTCCCTGGTCATCTTCTGTACCCTCTCCCCCACTGTATGTGCCAGTGCTCCCATCTTGAGTACCCCAGAGTCCTTTTACTTCATGGGTGGGCAAACGTTTTGGCCCGAGGGTCACATCTGGGTATGGAAATTGTATGGTGGGCCATGAATGCTCAGAAAATTGGGGGTTGGAATGCGGGAGGGGGTGAGGGCTCCAGCTGGGGGTGTGGGCTCTGGGGTGGAGCCAGAAATTAGGAGTTCAGGGTGCAGGAGGGGGATTCAGGCTGGGGCAGCGGGTTGGGGTGTGTGGGGAGAGTGGGGGCTCCAGCTGGGGGTGCGGTCTCGGGAATGAGGGGTTGGGGTTCAGGAGGGTGCTTTGCACTGGGATTGAGGGGTTCAGAGGGTGGGAGGGGGATCAGGGCTGGGGTGTGGAAGGGGTTCAGGAGTGCAGGCTCTGTGTGGCACTTACCTCAAGCAGCGGCATGTCCCCCCTATGTCTCCTATGTGGAGGTGTGGCCAGGCAGCTCTGCATGCTGCCCCATCCACAGGCGCTGCCCCTGCAGCTGCCATTGGCCGTGCTTCCTGGCTGCTTGAGGTAAACACCACTCAGAGCCTGCACCTTTCCCCACACCCCAACCCCCTATCCCAGCCCTGATCCTGCTCCCTCTCGCCAAACACCTTGAACCCAGGCCAGAGCATCCTCCTGCACTCCAAATCTCTCATCCCCAGCTCCACCCTGGAGCCTGCACTTGCACCCGGAACCTGCACCTCTGCCTCAGTCCTGATCCCCCTCCCACGCTCCAAACCCCTCGGTCCCAGCCCAGAGCACACTCCTACACCCCAAACTCCTCATCCCCAGCCCCACCCCAGAGCGTGCACCTCCTCCCACACCCGAACCCCAATTTTGTGAGCATTCATGGCCCCCCATACAATTTCTATTCCCAGATGTGGCCCTTGGGCCAAAAAGTTTGCCCACCCCTGCCCTAGCCCCTTGCTTGGACCCACTTTGAGCAAGGGAAGGGTTGGAGTATTTCTGTTAAAGGGAGGGACTGGGAGAGGCATATGCCAGGGAGAACAGTCCTGCAGCTGACAGCCCTCAAGCCACAGGAAGTGTGTGTGGGTTTTTTTGGAGGGGGGGGCTGGAAACGGAGGGGCTGATGCCTGGGTTATTGAGGCCTATTGCCAGCTTGATGTAAATTACTCCTGGCAGGAAAGCAGGCGGGAGGAGCTAGAACTACTCTCCGCCCCGTGCAATGCCGCGGGATGTCACCAGGGGAGCTGCTGAGCAGCTGGGCTTAGCAAGCGGCGGCTCAGGGAGCCCCAACTGGCGGGACCCTCTGAAAGCGGCTCCTGGGGCTGCAGAACAACCCGCCAGAGGCAGCAGCCCCCGCCTTTCCCCTGGCATCAGGGGCCTGATTGAGGGTGAATGCAGGGCAGGGGGACACGTTTCCCCCCATAGTCAAACATACCCGTGTGTAGCCCCCTCGCCTACGGAGCCAGGGGAAAAGCCTCCGATGCTGCCAGCCCGGTGCAGCAGGGCTGGGTAAGGAGGGGAGTCCGAGCCCGAGCCCGAGCCCGGCGGGGAAGCGCTCGCCCGGGGAACCTGCCCAGAGGCCGGGGAGTAGCCGGCGGAGGGGTGAAGTTAAAGAGGGCGTGTGGGACGCCCCGTCGGCGGAGAGCCGAGGGGCTAGCTACGCCCAGGGCCAGCCGGGCTGCTCAGCCCGAGGGCGAGCCCCGCTCTCCGGGCGGCGCCCGGCTTCTCCTCCTGCTCTGGGAGCCGCCGCCACCGCCCGCGGAGCTGGGACGCGGCTGCCGGGGGCGGGGCGGGAGTCAATGCCTGGTCCAAGCCCTGCTGCGCTCGCCGTTCAGAGAGGAATAATCCAGCTGCATGGGAGGAAATGAACGTGGTGGGGAAGCAGCCGCCTCCAGCACCGCTTGAGCGCCCGGCCAGTCTCCTCGTCCCTACCTGGGCAAGTACACGGCGGTCTCTTTCTCTTCTCTCCTCTTCCTCCTTCGCCTGCGGGCTCACCCCACCCAGTCCCGAGAGCCACTCTGGGTCCCCCGCCGCCTCCCCTTAACCGGGCAGCTGTGAGCGATCCTGTCTCGGGAGCACCAGTCTGTCTGCCCGCCTATTTCCCCGGCGGCTTTAAGGGGCTTTAACTTCTGGGCATGGGAGGACGCGTTTGTGAGTTGCGCGAGGCTAAGGGCAGCTAAGCGTGGGGGAGTCGGTGGACGAGATGTAGGAGAGTTTGCTGGGGTCGCGCTGCCTTTGCAGTCGGTGCGTGGAGCTGCAGTGCAAACGGGGGCACCGGGAGCGGACTGCCCGCTAAGGGTTGTGCAGCTGCGGCAAAGCGTGGCGCGGGATCGCTTAGGTGCAGGGTGACTGTTGTTCGGGAATCATCATAAAAAGTTCCGGTGGGAAACCGGCCGCTACTCGTTGTGTCTCTTTCAGATGAGCTGTCCTCTGCTACTGTGAAGGGTGTGTGTGTGTGTGTGCATACACATACACGTGTGCACACACACAGGTAAATACATCTTCCTAAGCGGGAGTTTCACTCTTCATGGGAGCTGCCTTACATTTAGCTCACTTACAGCTCCTGCTCTCATTGATAGTCGAGGGGGAGTAATTTGTACCCTCCCCATCTCTCTCCAAATACAAGAAACTTTCACTACATTACAGCTATACAAATTAGTGGTATGCTCTTTTTGTTAAATGTTCCCAAAAGGTTGGCAAAGTTTAGTCATGTTCTTTTACGCTGCACCTTTGCCTTTGGAGGGTAAACTTTAAAGCCAGATGTGTGTTTGTATACAGTAATCCGTTGAAAACAGCTGCCAAGCTGCTATTGATTAGTATGTATCAAGTACCGGGTACTTTGTTTTCAATAACAGTATTTAGCGTGTGTACATGTTCTCTATGGTCATTGAGTTGGAACACACTGTAAAAAGTTACTTTTCTCAGTGTTTCCTTATGAAATGTTGGAAAGTAGGAAAATCATTAATAGATTTGCCAGGAGTGATGGATGCTATATGGTCAGGAAGAACACAGCCTAAATAAATAGTTACTGAATGGTTTTGGGTATGTATCATTGTATCTGTATCATCCTTCATTAGATCAGTTGCTAAACTACATTGCAAGATCACATGCTTTAAAGTCCTACTAATATAATATTTCAATAAGATTTAACTTTCCTCAAGAGGATGAGGACAACTTTTTAAAAATAATTCATTTGTGTGTTTCAGCCTCCTTAAAATAATCATTCAAATACTGCTAATATAATTGCAATTCCATACTGACAAAAATGGATGGAATCTTTTACTATATTTAACAATAAAGGTGCATTTGGAAAGGTAACTGATTCGGGGAGTTGGAAAAACTTGCCACTTTGATTGCATATTCTAAAAATGATTTATAAATGACGCCCTCTGATAGTTGTTCATACCTTTCTCTAATTTAATAAATGAAGGCAATCTGATATCATTGACTATGAAAATCTTTATATTTAATAAAGATTTTAATTTATTGATGTGCCATTTTTCAGAGGACATAACTGAAATGATTGTCATTTTAAGTGTAGTTCCTACATTTTTAATCAACTGTGAGAAATAATGCAATACATAAAACTGATTTAGTATTAAATTATAAATCTCACTTTACCCTGTTTAAATAATTGGAACTGATTATTTGTATGGCTTATAATGACTTACCAATTTTCACACATCTTTTTAGAAACTTTAGCTTCTCTAAAAGCTAAGTAGTATTAATTTCTTGCCCTTACTTTCTCTATAGCATTACTCCCAGGCAACGGGATAAAGGTTGATTAAATTTACTGTCATAGGATAAATAAACACTTTTGGTTGTGAAATTCTGTAATTTTAAAAAGCAGAAGGAAAATCACATATATGCTTTAGTTATGCTACGGTTATCAGTGATAGTCAAGGCAAGCTGGTCTAATCTTTGGAAATTTGCTTTCATATTTAACCAGTGTATGTGATTCTCTCTGACTTCATCATTTATATGATGTATAGCTTGTATTCTGTGTGCTTAAAACTTTCTGAATGTGTCTCAATATCTGTGTGTATTTATAAGTGTGTGTATTATAGAATTTACTTGTTGATAGGGATATACAAGTACAAACTCTTGTTTTTAAACACACAGTGTTCAATATAAAAATGATGGGGGGGTTGTTATGGTTAATGTGTTAACCATTCACAGGCAAATGATATTCTTAAATGTAGCAGATTCTCTATTGGGTTTAAGACATGTTATTCCACTGCTTTTAATTTGAAAGCCCTGTTCTTAAACTGTGAATAATCTGTACAGCAATTATCTTAAAATGTTAGCTGCTGTGTAGGTTGAAAACTAATGCATGGTAATTTGGAGTATTTCAGTGTTAAAGGTGAAGATTGCTCACTACCATTCAATTAAAAGCCACAGTTAGTCTTCCCTTGTAGATATGTATTATGCCTGAAACATTAAGGGACAAAACCTCCCACTGACTTTAGTGGGAGTAGTATTGATCCCTGGACAGATGTGCAAAAATGTCATCTTTTGAATTGAGTATTGCAGGACATTTTTTTTCAATATGAGGGACTACAGTCTTGCTGCCACATGGAAGGGAAGGACAAAACATCTGTGGATTTCAATGGGCTTAAGGATTTGGAACCTAAGCCCCAGAACATTGTCATAGATTGAAAGCAAGAATTGTATACTTTGACAAGTTGCCTTTATTAAAAAGTATTTTTCTTAAAAATACAGCATTGCAAAATGGTAAGACTTTTTTTAAAGATTAATAAAATATGCATTTTAGTAGTTTAGACTGAAAAATACCAATGTGGATGCTTGACATTAGCCATTTACATATTTACACACCTTCATAAAAGGAACCTGCTTTTCAGAGGTGGAGAGGGGGGACAAATTTCACTGATGTCAGTGGGAGCGGTGGGTTTACAACACCTCTGAAAATCCAGACATATGAATGCATATGGAGATGCCTGACTTAATAAACCTTCACAGTAATATGTCTTAATTACAATTAGTAAACATTTGCAAAAATTGGATTTGTTTTTATATCAGTCTAGTGGAAATCTGTTTTAATGCATATGAAGGTTCAGTGTATTGTTGCTTTAGTTCATGCATAATCTATTAAGAAATAAGGTACTATTAATCAGTTACTATTTGACTATTAAATACTGCCAAACACATGGCACCATTTCATTACCAGAATGCAAAGACATTTTAGCATAGAAAGAGCATGTGTGTGTATTGGTTTTCCACAAAATGACACATCATTGCTCCATGAAATGCAGCGTTCAAAGTTATAATCAAATGTAATTTTGAATGGAGTCTCAATAACTGCTTGAGGTAATTTCTGATGTTTGTAATCTTTGGTTTGTTATCCAGCTGAGTTTCAATTAGCATATGGTTTTCTGTCATTGTTGTAAACTTACAGAAGCACAATTCTACTTCCACATAAAACGTGCCTTCTGCCTTTCTGTCAAACGAAAATAAATGTATTCAGATGGCCAAACCCATTAGCAATGTTACAGTGTATATTCCATGGTTTTTAATGAGTTTTATATTATCACGCTGCTATTGATTAGTATATATCAAGCACTTTGTTTTTAATAACAGTATTAGTTCGGTGCCTGAAAGGGAAAGAAAAAATGATTTTTTTATTACTGGTATGCTAAGTGAAAGTTTAAAAATAAGCAGAGGAATTAAAATGTATGTATTGCCTGTCTAAATCTCAGTCTTTAGTACAGTATTTTAGAGAGACTAGTTATGTAGCTAAAAGTTACTTATGTATATTCTATTTCAGTCCTATTGGGTTAGCTAATATATTCAGTTTCCTAACAGTTTTGATGACTAATGTGCATGGAAGCCATGGGAAATCCCCCAGTTAACCTCTTTCTTTTTATCTGAAGTGATGAAAAAAGTCTTAAGGAAAGTAACCAGGGTTGTCATTTCCCCTCTTCCCCCTTTTTTAAAAAACTTGTTTGTTTTGTCATCTATGATCAGGTAGGAGATTCTATTGTGTATATGAGAGACCAAAAATGAAAACAAATTCAGATGATTAAAATCTTATTTTGACTCAGATTTAGATGAATGTAGATTTATTTCAATTGTTAAACTTGTTTGGCAGATCTCTGGTGCCCAATTATTAGCTGGTGCAAATAGGCATAACTGCATTGTAGTGAATGGATCTGTGACAACTTACACTAGGTGAAGATCATCAAAATTATAACAGAATCATCCAAAACACAGGACTTGGTGTGATGGAGGACTCCAACTACCCAGACATCTTTTGGGAAAATAATATAACAGGGCACAGACTATCCAACAAGTTCTTGGAATATATTGGGACAACTTTTTTATTACAGAAGGTAGAGAAAGCGATTAGGAGAGAGGCTCTTCTGGATTTGATTCTGACAAATAGAGAGGAACTAGTTGAGAATTTGAAGGTGGAAGGCAGGCTGGGTGAAACCCATCATTCCATGATGATTTCATGATTCTACAGAATGGTAGGAGGAAAAACAGCAGAATAAAGACAATGGACTTCAAGAAGAGAAAGTTTAGCAAATTCAGAGAATCGGTAGGTAAGATTTGTGGGAAGCAAGTCTGAGGGGGAGAAAAAAAGAGTTCAGGAGAATAAAAAACTGCCTAAAGAGATATCACTAAGGGCATGAGAGCAAACTGCCCCAATGCGTAGGAAAGATAGGAAGTATGGTAAGAAGCCAGGCTGGCTTAACCAGGAGATCTTCAATGACCTGAAATTTAAAGCTCAAAGAAGAGTTGTACAAGAAGTGGAAAGTAAGTCAAACTACAAAGGGTGTGTGGGCGTGTGTAAAATAAATAAATAAAAACCCAAACATGTAGGGGCAAAATTAGAAAGGCCAAGGCACAAAAAGAGGGTAACCTAGCTAGAGATATAAAGGGTAACGAGAAGCAAGAGGAAGACCAGGGACAGGATAGGCTATTACTAAATGAGGAGTGAAAGACGACAGAAAATGCAACAATGGCCAAAATGTTAAATGCCTTTTTCGTTTGTTTTCACCAAAAAAGTTAGCAGTGTTCAGACGCCTAATATAGTGAACATAAATGGAGTAGGATCTGAAGCTAAAGTAGGAAATTGACATGTTAAGAATTATTTAGACAAAGGTAGATGCCTTCAGGTCAGTAAGGCCTGATGAAATACATCCTAGAATATCTAAGGAACTGGTTGAAGAGTTCTCTGAGCCATTAGCAATTATCTTTGAGAATTTGTGGAAAACAGGAGAGATCCTGGAGGACTGGAAAAGGGCAAATATAGTATCTCTCTATAAAAAGGGGAATAAGGACAACCCGGGGAATTCTAGACCATTAAGTTTAACTTCAATACCCAGAAAAATAATGGGGAAAATAGTCAATCAATCAATTTGTAAACACCTAGATAATAAGATGATAAAAACAGTCAACATGGATTTTTCAAGAACAAATCATGTCAAACCAACCTATTGTCCATCTTTGACAGGGTAACAAGCCTTGTGGATGGTGGGAAGCAGCAGATATGATGTACTTAGACTTTAGTAAGGCTTTTGATACTGTCTCACATAGCATTCTTATAAACAAACTAGAGAAATATAGAGATCAGTGGTTTTCAACCTGTGGTCTGTGGACCCCAGAGGGCTGCAGACTATACCTAAGATTTCCAGAGGGGCCATACCTCCATTTGAAATTTTTTAGGGGTCCGTAAATGAAAAATGGTTGAAAACTGCTGGCCTAGATGAACCTACTATAAGGTGGGTGCACAACTGGCTGGAAAACCATACTCGGAGAGTAATTATCAAGGGTTCACAAATAAACTGAAAGGGCATATCGAGTGGAGTCCTGCAGGGATGCATCCAGGGTACAGTTCTATGTAATACTTTCATATATGATTTGGATAATGGCATAGAGAGTGCACTTATAAAGTTTGAGGATAATATCAAGCTGGGAGGGCTTACAAGCACTTTGGAGGACAGAATTGGAATTCAAAATGATCTTGACAAACTGGAGAAATGTTCTCAAATGAATAGAATAAAATGCAGTAAGGACAAATACAAGTACTACACTTAGGAAGACAAAAATAATTGCACAAACATGAACTGGGAGATGACTGCTTGGAAGGAATACTTCAGAAACGATTTGGGGGTAGGGTTGCCAACTGTCTAATTGCACAAACCCAAACAGCCTTGCCCGCCCCTTCTCTGAGGCCCTGCCTCCCGCTCACTCAATACCCTCCTCCCTCCATTGCTCGCTCTCCCCCACCCTCACTCACTCCCTCAGGGCTGGGGCAGGGGATTGGGGTGCAGGAGGTGGTTGGGGGGGTGGGGCCAAGGGATTCAGAGTGTGGGAGGAGCCTCCAGGCTGAGCCTGAGGCAGGGGTTTGAGGTGCAGGAGAGGGGCTCTTGGCTGGGGTGCCAGATGTAACTCCGGCTGGGCGGTGCTTCGGGTGGCTCCCAGAAACAACAGCATGTCCCTGTGGCTCTGAGCATGCTGCTCCTGCCTGCAGGCACTGTCGCCGCACTTCCCATTGGCTGCGGTTCCTGGCCAATGGGAGCTGCAGTGTCAGTGCTTGGAGTGGGGGCAGTGCGCAGAAACCCCCTGGCCGCCTCTGCACCTAGGAGCTGGACATCCCAGTTGCTTCCGGGAGCTGCGCAGAGCCAGGACAGGTGGGGAGCCTGCCTCAGCCCTGCCGCGCCACCGACCGGACCTTTGGCATGTTAAAATCTCCCGGACTGCTTTCAGTAGCAACCTGGAGATTGAGGCCAATTCTGGGAGACTCCTGGCCAATCCAGGAGGGTTGACAACCCTATTTGGAGGGTACAGAGGATCACAAAGTAAATATGTAATATTGTTGCAAAAGTAGTGAACATCATTCTGGGATGTATTAGCAGGAATGTTGTAAGCAAGACATGAGAAGTAATTCTTCCACCCTACTCAGCACTGATAACGCCTCAACTGGAGTATTGTGTCCAGTTCTAGACACCATGTTTCAGGAAAGATGTGGACAAACTGGAGAAAGTCCAGAGAAGAGCAACAGAAATGATAAAGATCTCGAAAACATGACATATGAGGAAAGATTGAAAAAATTGGGTTTGTTTAGTCTGGAGCCCTCAGTGCAGGGGACTCAACTAGATGACCCATAGAGATTGTTTCCAATCCTACATTTCTATAATTCTATAAGATCTGGCTGAAAGGTTTTTTCATTGAATTATTAGAGATTCCAAATTATTTGGACCAAAAAGAGTGGAAGAAATGCTGTGTATATGTTTGGGTTTTTTTTAAAGATACTCTTCCCCTCCCCTGCCCCCCGCTCTTCTCCTGTATTCTGATTTGCCTGTGTGATCAAGTACTAAAATAGCTGCAGAACCTTTAAGTGTACAACTTTTCTCTTTTAAAAAGTAGCTGACTTGGAAATTGATATTTTATCAAACTCTGACAACCACCAATAAAGAAAAATATAATACTCAAAATGAATACTAGATGTCCTATTACCACAGTCATTAGGAACTTTAATTTTTCCTTCCCATCCGTATGGGGACAACATTTTAAACTATTACGAACGTTGCGTTTAAACTGGCTTCTAGGCTTCTGTGCCTCTGTCCCCTCACTAGACTGCCGGTGCTGCAAGTAATGTCATTTTTTAGCAAGCTGGCCCCTACCGTCAGGAAGAATAGAGGAGTGCCTCTTTGCTATGGGAATATTCAGGTATGCAGGAGATACAGGAGCCTCTGATAGAATCACCCCACCTCATGGAGCAGGAGAGGGAACAGCTGTCAGGTCTGCTGCTGGTGTTTTGCTGACTTGCATTTTGAATTAGGTCAGCTCTAGGGGGAGCAGTTGATGCTCCGAGGGTATGTCTTCACTGAAAATGCTACTGGGGCAAAGCTGCAGCTATGCCGCTGTAGTGCTTTGATGTAGACACTACCTACGCTGACAGGAGCAGTTCTCCTATTGGCGTCCATAACCTACCTCCCCAAGAGAACATAAAAGGGGAGAGCTAGGACAATGGAAGAATTCTTCTGTCGCCCTAGCGTTGTCTACACCAGGGGTTAGGTTGGCATAGCTGCGTTTCTCAGGGGTGTGGAATTTTCATGCCCTGAGAGTTGTAGCTGTAGACCAGTCCTTAGACTGTGTCAACTGTAAGTGAAGCTAGTGCTGCCAAATGAAGTGGCCCTGCTGAATGATGTTCCTGTCAGAGTTGTACTATTCTCCATTGAGCCCAGTTGAGGGGATTCATTAGTGCATGTGGCATGCCTGGCTCCAGAGGGAAGATCCGTCATGTGGCCCAACACGGGCCGTCTGTCGGCAAGTTGGCGGGGTGATCTCACATCGTTTGGGTTGGGTGGGACTGATGTAGGGATATGTTAAGAAGATGGCAGCGACTGTCCCTAGTGCTTGCTATACCACCTGCACTCTTGCCTTGTTAATTTGAGAAGTGGTGATAGGATGTCTTGCTGGATTTTTATCTCTAATGGGGGTTGGTCTGGATGACCTCCTAAGGTCCCTTCCAACCCTTATATTCTATGATTTACCCCTTCAGTTCTTTTAGAATACATTGCCACCAGTAACTTGGTATTTTACTTCCAAACTTGGCAGTAGTCCATGCTACTCATTGTTGATTGTATTCAATCTCATTACATGACTCTGTCAATAAGGAATACTCAATGAGCAATGACATTCACACCCTCCACTTTCCCCATGTCTCCATTAAAATCGATAAGAACTCCATCAACTTAAAAAGTACTAATTTCAGTCGTTTCCAAAATCACATCATCTTCATAGATGTGCACTATAATGAAATTGCTATGCTCTGTTGTTTTTTCCAATATTTCTATTAAAATGTCTTACAGGAAAATCATTTATCAAGTTTATTTTTTTTGAAGGGGACTGACTATATGTCATTGCAAATCTTTACTTTTATACCTATATATTAAAAAAACCCCTCTCTAACTTATGGTTAAGTATGGGAAAGTGTTTTCTAAAAATCAAGGGAATCAACAATTAAATCAACATTAACATCCTCACAAACTTCGAGTCACATGCTTTACAAACCTTGTATTATGCTACCCAATCATGGTCACATTCCTCAGCTCTTCAAAATCATTCCGTAGCTTTTCAATTATCACATACAAGCACTTGCAATAGTCCTATCAAATTAATCAAAATGACACTCAAGCATACAACCAAAACTTGAAAATTATTTATGTAGAGATAACACAAACATCGACCAGTAAGATATCTTAAGCACAGTGTTGTGATGTTTTGAGTCCCACTCTTCCCCCAACACATGTACACTTTTTCTATCAGTTCCACATTCTATTCCATATTGAAAGTGGTTTTCTTTATTTTTTTAAATGGTTCAACATATGGGGAATGTAAAGGAAATACTTTCCCTGTAGAATGATACCAGGCAGTGGGGAAGGTTGGGCAGCAATGCTGGGGAATCAGGCAGGTAAAGTAGGTGGCCCAATACCACAATTCCTGCCATGCTGGCTCCTCAGACCTCTACTCAAATACATTTCTGGCCAACTTTGCATACAGCTTTTTTTTAATATTTCCATCCTCATGATGACCTGCTAAACGTCACCAGTAGGAGTTCTAGTCTGATGGACCTGTTAAGGTTCATCGGAGCAAGGCTGCTCTCTAGCAAACCATATGATATTTGCAAGACAGAGAAGTTGTTTCCCTTTTGGAGGTGGAAGCTCTCTGCTCCTCAGGCAACTTTGCCTGCAAGTCTCCTCCTCTCACCAGAATGTACTGATGCCCCAGGGCCCTAATACTGCAAAGACTCACAATACCACTGCTATTTAATAGTCGAAACTGACTGCCTTTAATGAGTAAGTCCCATTGTGCTAAGCACTGTACAGCCATAATGACAGTTCCTACCACAAAGATTTTAGAATCTGAAGTGAGCAGTCACATTAAAAGGACATTGACAATATGTATAGTCAAGTCTGTGCAGGATTGGGGCCTTTCACACACCAAGGGTCAAACAAAGCAACAATAAAGAATTTGGATATGCATGAGGGTTCTGGCTGGAAAACTGAAAATCATGATTGAAGTTTTGAATGTTGGATAATGTTAATTAATGATAAATGTAGCTCTGACAACTCTTGAAGCTGACTTATAAAGTTGAAGACATTGGAAAACTATCAGATCAAATCGATACTGGTGAAATTTTTGACTCCTATGTAATGCAGAGTAATTGGCCTTTATGTGGGAAATCCACCCATCTCAACCCAAAAGGAGGATGAGAGGCTGCCACTGTGGCCTTCTGAATCCCTTGCCATATGCTGTTCTCTACTGTCCTCTCTGCAGGAGTTCCTGGTCATTAGAGGTAAAATTCTGTCCCTTTTGAAGTCAGTGGTGTCTAAATATGCAGATCCAGTTGTTATAACCTCTAAACTGCATACTCAGAGCTAGTATACAGACCATCTTCCCAGTACATAGTATGCAGAGGGATCCTTAAATGGCTGATCTGTCTATGCCTCATTATGCTTTGGGATTCTGTGGAGTTTCCATAGATTGTTTTTTGGGTCCTTCAACTACACTTCAGTCTAAAATCATTATTCAAGAACTCAGTACCCAACAGCTCACATCTAGGCACCCAAATAAGTTGCACACACTTAAAAATTTGGCCTTGCACAGATTTGCAATGATGTTAGTTATTTCTATGCTGCCTTCTGTGTCTCTCTGACCTCTTTTTAAAACCCAGCCACCTAAAGCGACATCCTCTGTATGTTAGGCAGCTATAATAATGTCCTTCATTACTTGCTGTGGAAGCACTGAGAATTCTGGACTATAGGGTGAACTAGTTCAGATACAATAAAAAGAAACTTGACTCTTCGCTTAAAGTTGAAAATGAACTGGAACTTTTTTCTGAGGTTCATTAAGCATGTTATCCATCAATTTTTTCATTTTCCTGTACTTCCAAGTTCCAGGTGGGACTGGAGGTGGACATAATGAAATTGCATGGGAATGACTATTTTACTTGTATGCCTAGCCTGGGTGGAAACAGATAGTATTAGAGTCTCTTGAGAGACTCTATTTTTGAAAGGTTTCCAGACAAGTTTTTCAGGTAACTTATATTAACATCTGAACTCTTGGGTGGTTACACCAACCTTTAAACATTTTAGTTATTTTTGTTGCTATCAGTTTCTTCTCTACAGTACTCTTTCCCCCTCAGATATCATGTTTTAAAATGCAGATGTATTTGTAATTAAGTCTTCCTATTCACTGTATCCTGTCCATGTTGTTGAATCTTAAATAGTTTTACTATTTTTTAACAAGAAACTTTGCAGTTGACATTAAAAAATTATTGTAAGCTATATAAACAATAACTGGTGGATAATAATACATAGAGTTAGATATCTACACTACAATCTGGCTATCACTGCTTTAAATGTGATTGTTTCAGTCTAGCACAAAGTAGGTACTATGGTAAATTAAGGATTAAAGACGTTATTTGTGTATGTGAAAGATATAGGTGCATAGAAATGCAGGAACATTTTGTTTATTGTAAAGATGATGTATGGTGCATAGCATTTTGTAGCATGTTATTTGATTATGGGTATGACGGGTTGGATCACAGAAACCCCCTGGGGGCTGCCAACTGATGTGCCAAGACTACTTCTGCCCCTTCTTTCCTGCCCTGGCAGCTTGGGACTTCAGTGCCCTGCCTAGTTTGAGCTAGACCTGCTAGCCTGCTGCAAACTCAGACCCGCTAGCCTGCTGCAAACTCAGACCCAGGTCTGAACCACATCCCCTAACAGCTGTAGGCTTAATTGAAAGCCACTTAAGAAGTGTTCCTGTCTTTAACACTCAGATGCCCAACTCCCAATAGGGTCCAAACCCCAAATAAACCCTTTTAACCCTGTATAAAGCTTATACAAGGTAAATTCATAAATTGTTCACCCTCTATAACACTGATGAGAGATATGCACAGCTGTTTGCCCCCCCCCAGGTATTAATACATACTCTGAGTTAATTAATAAGTAAAAAGTGATTTATATTAAATACAGAAAGTAGGATTTAAGTGATTCCAAGTAGTAACAGACAGAACATAGTGAATTACCAAGCAAAATAAAATAGAACACACAAGTCTATGTCTAATACAGCAAGAAAACTGAATACAGATAAAACCTCACCCTCAAAGGAATTCCAGTAAACTTCCTTCTACAGACTAGTCTCCTTCTAGTCTGGGTAGCAATCACTCACATCCCCTGTAGTTACTGTCCTTTGTTCCAGTTTCTTTCAGGTATCCTTGGGGGTGGAGAGGCTACCTCTTGAGCCAGCTGAAGACAAAATGGAGGGGTCTCCCAGGAGTTTAAATAGACTTTTTTTCTTGTGGATAGAGACTCCCTTCTCTCTCCTATGCAAAGTTCAGCTCCAAGATGGAGTTTTGGAGTCACATGGGCAAGTCACATGTCCACACATGACTCAGTTTTTACAGGCAGCAGCCATTGTTTACATCAGGGGTTGGCAACCTTTCAGAAGAGGCGTGCTGAGTCCTCATTTATTCACTCTAATTTAAGGTTTTGCATGCCAGTAATACATTTTTAGAAGGTCTCTTTCTATAAGTCTATAATATATAACTAAACTATTGTTGTATGTAAAGTAAATAAGGTTTTTAAAATGTTTAAGATGCTTAATTTAACATTAAATTAAAATGCAGAGCCCCCCGGACCGGTGGCCAGGACCCGGGCAGTGTGTGTGCCACTGAAAATCAGCTCATGTGCTGCCTTCGGCACGCGTGCCATAGGTTGCCTACCCCTGGTTTACATGCTACCCTGAATGTCCTAAGGTAGACTTCTTATGTGGATTCGAGCCTTCCAAGATTATTGTCCTTTAAGTGTTTCTTGACTGGGCACTTAATTTGCACATTCCTTTCTCAAGAAGCTGACCAAATGCTATATTAAGGCTACTTAGAAATCAAGCAAGTACACAGCCAATATTCATAACTTTGAATACAACAATGACACATGCATACAGATAGGATGAATAGATTCAGTAGATCATAACCTTTACAGAGATATTGCATGGCATATGTAGCATAAAACATATTCCAGTTATGTCAGATATATACATTCATAAGCATATTTCCTTAAAGCCTTATGGGGTGCACCGTCACAGTGAGTTTATAACTTTCTACATAAATGTTTTCTGAATGTGGTGTAACTTGTTTGCTAGAGGTTGTGTTCAGTTTCAAGTCACTTAAAGAATTATGTATATTACCATATACTGTCTCTTCTTTTCTAAAAGTTTAGTTATAGCTAGTTAAATTGCTGAAAAGACTAAAACAAAAACTGAGATGGTTTCAGACTTCCAGTCAGAATATTTCGTTGTGTACTATTGCAGGCTATTAGCTTTCTCTTCTATGTAAGAATGAACAAAGGATTTTGCAAAAAATATCATTACCAGTGTGCTCGTGCCAAATTTTCCAATCTCTAATATAATGTAAATGTTATATTTCCAGAAAAAAGGTTAATTTTGTTCATTTTATCAACACACTTTTTTCACATAGAAACACACCAGAGGATCTTTTTAAAAAGAATATATAATATATATCCATCCTAACATAGCTCCTCATTAAATCAGCCCACAGAGAAGAACACTGAACTGCACAAGGTTTCTTACAGTTAAGAATAATGTTAATGTAATTCAGCAGACCAAAAGAATAAACTGCATTTAATTTGCGATACATTCCACTTATAAAACAATGTTCTGGTCTGCTACATTCATAACATACAAAGTGTTTTCTCTGTTGATAACACTAGTATCTGTGTAGATGGGCCCACATAGCTATAGTATCTGAATGCCTCAAAGACATTAATGTATTTAGCCTCATCACTTGGGTGAGAAAGGAAAGAATTTTCCACATTTTTTACAGATGGGGAATGGAAGCATTGAGAAGTTAAATGATTTGCCAAAGATGGCAGAAAATCTGTGGCAGAGAAAGGAATGGAACCTCTCCCAATCTAGTGCCTTAACCAGAAGACTACTCTTTCTTTCACGTCAGATTAATGACATCACAACATTAGTCTGTTAAGGTAGCCACGCTATGCATTTATAAGCTACTTTTATGTGCATACAAACCAACAAAAGACCAGTTTCCACCAATTCAGATGCTGATTATATGGCCAAAATACTTAACCTATGTAAATGTAGCAACACATAATATTTATGTGCCTTAGTTTGTGTCTCTACAATGGATACTGTCTGATAGCTTTCAGAGTAGCAGCCGTGTTAGTTTGTATCCGTAAAAAGAACAGAAGTACTTGTGGCACCTTAGAGACTAACAAATTTATTTGAGCATAAACTTTCGTGGGCTACAGCCCACTTCATCAGATGCATAGAATGGAACATATAATAAGAGTGTGTGTGTGTGTGTGTGTGTATATATATACACACACACACACATACATACAGGGAAGATGTCTGATAGATGGGTAGTGAAATTTGCTTAATTACTGTCTAAGTAAAGTGGTCTAAGATGTTTTGGCAAAAGGTGCTATATAACTGGTAAGGTGGTGTGACTGTGTTATACACCTTCAAAGCTCTGTAAAATATATCAGTTTGGGGGCTGAAGATAGTTCCATATGCCAGTCTGAAGATGTACTATCATATAAGGTTTATTTACCATTCCATACCTAGCCTACTTATCTGATTTCTAATTTTAACAAGTTATAATAGAAAAATGATATATTAATATCAAGTATGTTTATTAACTACTATTCATAGTAAATTAAACTGAAAGCTCACTTGCAAAACAATTACCTTTATAATAGGGATGCAATTAGTTTAAACAAACCACTTCACTCAGAAACGATTAACAATTTGACACGATGATTAGATGATGTTGCCACTAAGGTCCTATTCATTAAAGTAAGCTTGCTCACTGTGTGAGTCATTGTTCCTGATCATCTTGGGTATGCTAACAGTTATGATACAGTTTTCTCATCCATTTACATGCTTTTAAAAATTATGTACATACCTACATATATATGGCCCTGTTACCATAATATGTGAAATGAAGCATTGGTTTAAAGGACATCAGAAATTCCATGCTTAAGTTTACTGTTTATTAGAATTGCCGTTTATGGTTCAGGATAAAGAGTATCTTATGATTTTTTTTTTCAGGAAAATTATTAATATTATTTATGATAAATTCATTTCTTCCACATTTATCTTTGAATAAAAGTCCAAATTTAAGCACACCATAGAAGATATTTTAGTGGAATTTTGCTAAAATATTCAAAATTATCATTGTAAGTAAATGTTATTGAATGTTACTCAATGTAAACTTCCATTAATGACTAAGTTAATATATAAAAATATAATTTGGGTCTTAAAAAAAGTGAATACTATAGAGCTAGTTCATTGATTCAGTGTGAATACTATAGAGCTAGTTCATTGATTCAGTGTGAATAAATTAGTAGAGGAATTTAATCATTTTTCTCTTTTTGTATCATTCATGATCAGACTTTGATTTTAAAAAATTTGGATCCTGATCCTGCAAACACTTACCGATATGCTTTACTTTGATTGGAATCCTAGGGTCTCCTTTTATGCTTCACATTGAGCGCATGTGTGAATATTTGTATGATCTGGCATTATTTGCTATTTGTAATTGTTTAGTTCATATGACTAAATTTCATCCTGCAGGTTGTTCATGACTGTTCTTTGTAGAGGGTGATTGGTTAGCTATGTCACATAGTATTTCTTTCTGCTTACTTATTGGATGACTGATTCTTTTTTAAAAAATACATAGCGGTGAGTACTCAATAACAAATGATGAATAGTGAATACTGTTTTTTCATGCCTGAATACATTTGCTCACTGATGTGTACAGAAAGAGAGAGAGATCAGTTTTCCTAATTCTTCCAGGCTACATTCAACAGAAAAATGATTATTCTGCAGCAGGTCACTTGATAAAATGAGGAAACTTGGAAGGAAAAAAATAAAGTAACATAAAGATTATTTTAGAAAATATTAAAAACATAACAGCATAGATGAAATGTAGGTGTATTCACCCAATGCAACCTTGACATTCTGCATGTCTCCCTTTAATCTGTCTTTGTATGGAATGTAGATAGCTGGCAATGGATTGCCTTTGATTGCCTGCTATCTAATAAATTGATTTAATACCAAAGTTAGAATAATGATATTGACAGGAAGCAGAACTTTGCAAAAATGATTAAGTGGCTAAGAAAAGATTTTTTAAAAAAATGATATGTGGTTCAGACCCTTCAGGACCTCCATAATCTTGAGTTTCCAATCCTGTGTCACAATTTCCCTAATGATGTAATGTGACATCCACCTTAGATGGAAAAATTTACACCCGGAGGAATTATCTCAGGAGTTCAAGGCAGGCTGCACCCAGTTAACAGAGCTTTATATGAGACAGCCAGTATGGTAACAGCGTGCTGCTGCCAGTTGCAGCTGCTCTCTGAGAATATCCAACTCCACTGAATAAGGGTATGCAGGGCTGGTGCTACCATTAAGGCAAACTAGGCGGTTGCCTAGGGCACCAAAATTTTGGGGGCTCCAAAAAGCGGTGCCCCCCAATTTTTTTTTTACAGCGTTCCTGGGCTGGGCTGCCGGCGGCGGGCTGACACATGCGGCTCAGACTCCCTCTCCCAGCGCAGCTGCTGCTCCACTTCTCCCGCCTCCCAGGCTTGCGGCGCCAATCAGCTGTTTGGCACCGCAAGCCTGGGAGGGGAGGAGAATTAGAGCGGGGGAGGAGGTAGAGCAGAGGTGAGCTGGCGTGGGGAGCTGCTGCATGCCTCCCCGAGCCGGGGAGGTGGGGAGCTGCCGCGGGGGGTGGGGTTTGCCTCAGGGCAGGGGAGGGGAGCTGCAGCAGGGCTCGCCACCCTAGCTCATCTCTGCTATGCCCCCTCCCCGAGCACGCCGTCGCTGCTCCACTTCTCCCGCCTCCCAGGCTTGCGGCACCAATCATCTGTTTGGCGCCACAAGCCTGGGAGGGGAGGAGAATTAGAGCGAGGGAGCCATGTTCGGGGAGGAGGCAGAGCAGAGGTGAGCTAGGATGGGGAGCTGCCGCACGGCTCCCTGGGCCGGGAGGGTGGGGAGCTGCTGCGGGGAAGAGGGGGCCGGGGAGCCGCCACAGGGGGGGGGGGGGGGAGGTGCGCAAGGTGGAAGTTTCGCCTACGACGCGAAACTTCCTTGCATCAGCCCTGAGGGTATGTCTTCAATGCAGAGTTTAAACTGGGTGTTTAGCACTTGGGTCAGAGCTCCTGGGTCCACCTAGCCCCAGCATGAAGGGTACACCATAAACCCCTACTCAACTTACTGTGTCTTCAGAGGTGTTGTACTCCTCCCTGTATGTTAGTAGGACTTGTGGGAGCATACCTGATAATTCTTTGCACTGTAGTGATTTGAACTAAGCCGCTCTGATTCTTTTCCAGTGAATTGTGGGAGAACTTGTCTGTCCTTCTAGGCTCATGGGGGAATTGGGAGACTACACTGGAGGACTCTTAGCATTTTAGCCTGCATCCTTAATGTAAAGTGGGTAGGTTACCAGCCTGAGTGAAAGTGGAACCTAGGCTCTAACCCACATCCCCAACTATGCCCACTAGAGTGGGTTGAAAGTGTAACCCATGATTGTTTGGTGTGGTGCTCTGTCCCTCTCTAGTGGCACTTAGACCACCTAGAGATTGATGAGTCTGTAACAGCCTTGGGTAAGAGCCATGTGGCTTTTAGGTCATGCAATAGAGGCTCATGCACCTAGTTTCAGAGATCCCAGGTTTTATCCCACCCACTGATGACCGGGGTCTGTTGGCGTTAGAAAAGCACCATTTAACTCGGGTGAGAGGGTTTTGTGTGTGGATGGGAGAAGTATTAGGGTCAACACTTGTGTAGCAGTCTGGAGTAACTCACTACAATGAAAACATACACTTAATGGGTTCTTTATGTATCTTTATGGTGACTAAAGCCTTGCTTGGAAATATGTTTTGCTGGTTGTCTGAAAATAAAACAGCCAGTCTCTCTACGAAAAACTAATCTCTTTTTGTTCCTTATAAAGAGTCTCTGCTTGTAAAAAATAACTCTTTGGAATTGGACTCTGCCACAGACCTCAATATAGATAGCTTGGCTAAATGGTAGCTGAAGGAGGGCATCACTTTCTACAAGTATCTGATATATGTAAAATGTCAAGTTGGAATGGTTGGGAATTGTCCAGGTAGATGTAGTTAGTGAGATTGAGTAAAGGACAAATTAACCAGAATATCAGGAGTAACTTCCTAACAGTATCCTGTGGGGCAAGAATGGCTATCTTTGAGGTACCCAGCACACCAAACCATTTAGAGGATTTGTATAGAGGATAGGCCATCTGGGACCTACCTCATGCAAGTCAACAGAACACTATGTTGGTGTTGAAATCTGCTGTATGAATCAGAGGGGATAATATTGCTAATGAGGGATAATGCTACACAATAATCAAAATATTGTGGTAGGCAGTACATTCCTTTTCAATACCCAAGAAGAATGGTAAAATAGGTTTAAATTTAACTGAATGCCATTTTATGCTAAAAAGTGCCTCTTCCTTGTTCTCAAACAAACAGGAACATTAAACAATACTTTCTTTAAGAATGTACTTCTAATATCATATACATAATCATTTAAATCTTTTGTCCAATTTAATTACTCGGTACAAATGGTGAAATCTTGACACCATTGAAATGCAATGTCAAAACTCACATTAACTTTTGTGGGTCCAGGATTGCACCCAGAATATCCAAGGTTTGCTTGGGCAAGTTTCTGACCAGCATATTGAAATAGTACACGGCAATAATAAGATGTTCAGTTATGAGGTATCAGATATGTTGACAAAATATCAAAATACAGCTTTGAATGGTTGTATGATATCTATTGTTCTGGTGAGAAAATAGTTTTTTTCCCCCATTGATGGAGATTGCCTTCCCATTTTTCCAATATAAATATTATTACTTAGCCTCATTAGTAAATTTTACCTCATTCCCCATCCTCTTGCAAACAGAGGAAACCTAATGTGTGTTGTGGTGTTTAGCTTAAGTGATAGTCTTGTACTTTGGTTTCCTGATCCAGCAAAACATTTGAGCACATGCTTAACTTTAAGCATGTGTGTAGTCTCATTGAAGTCAATGGACTACTTGCATGCATAAATCTGAACATGTTAAACATTATGCTATATCAATGCCTTAGTGCTGAAAGTCCAATGTTTAATTCCTGCTGATGACCACAGTATTGTATGAGGCAATATTTTGTTACGTATGCATGTAAGTAAAGAATATAAGAGAAATGTTTAGGCTGATAATTGAATGACTTGCATTGCTTGCTGTCTTGATCAAAACCTAGCAGGATCTGAGGTTAGTTCTTTTGAAATTATTGTATTGATCACTTTAGCTACTATGACAGAAATTGGTTAGTATGCATTAAAATGTGCTAAATTTGTCTTGGGAAGATGCCTGTTCTGTTCCACATTTCAGTCCTTTGTAAGAAGGTGCAACTTCTATTGAAATCAATTGGAGTTGCATCTACTTACCCCAGGATTGAAGGGAGTTCTACATATACCTGTAAAATTTAATAGAAAAGATAACTAGCCAATTTTTCTTCAGTGAAAATGTGGAGAAGAAGATAGAGAAAAATATTCTTATATGCTAGCTGTAAGTTTCCACATCAGAGTACCTGATATTTAGGGACTGTCTGCAAAAATATAAATTGCTTGCTGTTGCCAGGACAGTACCCCAAATTCCTAGTAAATCTCCGCCCTGTTTGCACATTTATGATAGTAATTTTTTGTAATGGTGCCGCATGTCCCTGTTCAGAGACTGATTCAGACTTCACTGAAAGTCATTTTACACAGATGTAACTCTGTTGATATCAAAGGAGCTAGTCTTGATTTACACTGTTAAAGGTAAGATCAGAAACAAGTCCTCTGAGTCTGTTGCTGACTTGAGTTCCATCACTCAGGCTGTCTGTTTCAAGGTGTAAACAGTGAGTTTTTAGAGAGCCAGCATGAGTGTCAGTGAATAGCAATGGCCTCTATTGGAAACACTATGTTATTACAAATTGGAAATCTTCTGTGGATGACCTGAAATATTTATACGTTATATTTGCATTTATCCTTTCTGTCTAGTGTTTTTAAATGTTTTATGTTAATCATTTTGGGTTAAATCATAAGAAAAGCTTAGCACCTCTAGCTTTTGTTGAAAACAATGCGAGTTGTAGGTACCCTAACCACCCAAGGTTTTGCCCATTTAATGCGGTTTAGATTTAAAGTTTGTAGTTGGCTCCCTGCTTACCTTTGGTAAAACTGTTAAATGTCATGAATATAAAATACACAGCAACAAAATTTATTTTCAACATTCATGAATTACACTACCCAACATACTCATGAAAATAAGAATCACATGACCATCCTAAAGGTTCCATGTGTCCAGTCATTTTGTTTATAGACATACAAGAATGGTTTATACTCTTAACAACGTGCATGTACATGATAGGTTCTCCTCTAATCCTGTACATCTGTATCTTATTGACCGTCTTATGATCCAGGTCGTTAAACAGCTGTTCTCAGTGATCACAAGAAAATGAGCTGAAAGCCACAAGAAAAAGGGCCTGAATAGCTCTAGCAAACTGGAGTAGCTGTTTATTATATGCATAATGGTTTGGGGGGTTTTCAAAACTGTAAAAGGAGCAGCAGCAATTCTATTATATATATCTGCCAGCAATAAACATAGGAAGCACTTGCTTTGGAAGGGGAGGAGAAGAGCAATTGATACTATTCAAACTGGAACAAGTGCAGAGAAGAGTTAATAGAATGGAATGGAAAACCTACCTTAGGAGAGGGGACTCAGAGCCTAGCTTGTTTAGCCTAACCAAAAGAAAGCTGAGAGGAGATATGATTGCTCTCTATTAATACATCAGAGGGATAAATACCAGGGAGGGAGAGGAATTATTTAAGTTAATCGCCAATAAGGACACAATAACAAATGGATATAAACTGGCCATCAACAAGTTTAGGCTTAAAATTAGACAAAGTGTTTAACCATTAGAGGAGTGAAGTTCTGGAACAGTCTTCCATGGGGAGCAGTGGAGGCTAAAAGCCTAACTGGCTTCAAGACTGAGCTTGATAAGTTTATGGAGGGGATAGTATGATAAGACTGCCTACATGCCATTGTAGGCAATCTGCAACTGCTAGTAGCAAAGATCCTCCAATGGCCGAGGATGGGACACTAGATGGGGAGGACTCTGAGTTACTACATAGAATTCTTCCCTGGGTGTCTAGCTGGTTTGTCTTGCCAAAATGCTCAAGGTCCAACTGACCACCATATTTGGGGTCGGGAAGGAATTCTTCCCTGGTTCAGATTGGCAGAGAGCCCTGTATTTTTATTTTTTTATTTTTTCCCCACTCCTTTCCTTTCCTCTGCAGCATGGGGTGCGGGTCACTTGCAAGTTTAAACTAATGTAAATGGTGGATTCTCTGCAACTTGAAGTAGTTTTAAATCATGATTTGAGGACTTCAGTAACTCAGCCAGAGGTTAGAGGTCTATTATAGGCATGGTTGGTTAAGATTCTCTGGCCTGAAATATGCAGGCTAGATAATCATGATGGTTCCTTCTGGCCCAAGACTCAAGTTTGAGTCTATAATTCTCATATCTGATATAGACAGTGAGAAAAGCAGTTCTAGCTTCAGTGGTTGCAAGCATAGAGTCAAATACTATACTCTTAGGCAGGGGCGGCTCTAGGTTTTTTGCCACCCCAAGCACGGTAGTTAGGCGGCCTTCGGCGGCATGCCTGTGCGCAATCCGTGGTCATGAGGATTCGGCAGCGATTCTGCGGATGATCTGCTGGTCCTGCACCTTCGGCGTACCCGCCGTCAAATTACTGCCAAAGCCGCAGAACCGGTGGACCTCCCGCAGGCATACCACTGAAGGTGGCCTGACTGCTGCCCTCACAGCGACCGGCAGGCCACCCCCTGCAGCTTGCCATCCCAGGCACGTGCTTGCTGTGCTGGTGCCTGGAGCCGCCCTTGCTCTTAGATATCAGCAGCTTAACGTGGCAACAGATTTAAGTAGTTTTATTGCTGCTATATATTGCCCTCTAATACACATTAATGTACACTTGTCTAAAATGTATCTAATATGTTGTGTGTCTTGCTTCCCATGCACATTAAGGAAAAAAACTGCAGGTAACTCATATCTTGATATTCATAGTGATATTGAAAATGTCAGAAGTTGCTAAACATATATATATATATATTTTTTGCTATGCATTGAAAGTTAAAAGTAAAATAAAACTAAAACCTATATTCATTTTGAAGGCCCTTCAAGGCAACTCCTCATTCCACCTCCTATTTCTTATATGGTATCAAGAAGTCAACCCTGCTATGGCAGCGATGCCGGTCTTCATTGCCCATTTGCCAAATTTTCCAACAAGCATCTTTGCACTCTCTGATGAGCCACTAATGTATGGAAGAAGCTCCCTGGAAAAAGCCAGTACAGTATCTTTTTTCATATTTTACAGTACAATTCATCATTGGTCTGATTTCTAGTAAGCACCAAACAGTTGTTAGGCAGCTATTGTGGGCAATAGCTTATTGCACTATTCATAAATGTGGCCTTGTTACCCTGTTTTCCCAACTGTGATTCTGACTGTATCTAGTCATTGTCTCATTTTAAGCTTAGATCATAATTTCTCTGGGGCAGGGATCATCTCTTTCTATGGAGATGCTACCATTATACTATGAAATAATTTAAGAAATAATACAATAAATGATTGTGAAAGGCATGGGGATTTTTTGTATCAAAGGCATGTTCTACTTGTTAGTTTCAACTGGCTACATTCAAATTCTTTCTTCATGGATTGCTGATATCAGTGAAATACATTAATTATAGTGATTACTGAGATGTAAATGCCTAGGCAGAAGATGAAAGTCTACATCCAGTCCTGCACCCACTCAGATAAATGGAGGCTTTCTCATTGACTAACAGCTTCAAGATATGGTCCTTCATTTGCAGATTTGAGAGGTGCAATGCCGCCTGGAACATTATGGGGGATATAGGTTTGTGGCTCAGTGGGTATTTACTAATACACCTCTTTAACAAATCACATTAAATCATATGCATATAAGAAATATCTTGCAGTGTAAAACTGGAGAACTGCAAAGACAGTAATAGTTCATTGAAGAAAGACTGCTTGTCTATATAGTAAATCACCTTCATAAGTCTTTAATTTAGGCCTTGATATTGTAAACTTTATTCAATAATTTAATTAAGCTCCAGTTTTTTTCTGGACATCTTTGTTGTCATATTGTAACAAAAAATGTTAAGTGATTGATTTCTGATTTAACTGATCCAAAAATAATATATAAAGGAAGTCAAATTAGAAAAAAATACAGCTAATCCATACCAATATGTCATGGTCAGAGAGTGGTAGTTATTTTATTGGCCAATCTAAATCAGACAGATATGTGACAACATAGCTCTTTTCCTGATTAGTAAACTCATATATGGGAGTTTTTTAATGAGTACTGCAGGACCAAATTGCACAGCAGTATAAGATCCATGTATACAATGTGTGTTCAAAATCTGATGGTTGGCAATGTAATGCCCTTTTTCATTTTCATTTGTTATGAATGACTGCATAACTCAAGGGGGATGTAGCCTAGTATTGAACATGGCTTTCTTTGCTTTGAGCAAAATATGCTGATGTTGACTTCAATCTGAAGCTAACATTCATTTACTTATGAGGAATGGCTGCATATTAGACTGAAAATAGAATGCTCAGAACCTTTGCTTATACCTCATAACATTTATAGCTATAAAAGAAATAAACTGCAATCTAGAAAGCTAACAATTGAGATGTAAGAGTTCATTCTGTTCCACAATCATTTGACCAACTTCACTTATAATTAATCAGAGAAACAATCTAATCACACTTAGGTTATAACTATCTCAATTAATTGGTGTCATTTTTTTGCTGATCGAAAGATGACAGGCTGATTCTATTGTTTGGGCTTCTCTGCATTCTAGTGGTTTTGAACTTTCAATCTCAAGAACAGCATGGCTCTGCAGTGAAAGCTGTCATGCCGGAATCCCTTTGCCACTCTTTACTCATTTATATCAGCAGGCAGATTTCTATAATGAGATTTACTAACTCTCCAAAGGATATAACCTTCAAATGCTGGAGCTCTTTAGCACAATCTAATCAATATTACCTCATTTATCATCTCCTTGTGAGGTTCCAATTGTAGAAGGGACAAAAATGCATTTGTAACATTTAGAGAAAAAAGTTCTGGGCAGGAAAATCAATACAAAAACTCAGTCATTTGTACTATATTAAAGAGAGATGCTACATATGCCCCCCTGAACCTGTTTGACAGGTAATGCGCTTTATGTCCAAAATGTGTCCACTTTCTCGGTAATATATACGTGTATAGTTCTTTTGGCTGTTTCCTTTTCTACAGATTATATGACAGTTTTGGGTCACCAGGTAGATAAAAATGTATATTGTTCCCCTCCATAAATAGACATATCTTGTGTAAGGGGGCAATTTGCTACATTTTTTTTTCTGGATTTATAAAAATATATGTAGCTGTTTCTATAGAGTATATTGTTGTGTACTGTAAACATTCAGAAATCCCTACTGCTTAAGGATGTTTCAGGGCTGAAAGTATTATCATCCCCATTTAACTGCTAAGGAAACTGAGGTAGGAAGAAGTTAATTGAGTTGCTCAGGATCACAAAGGAAGACTATAGCAGAGTTGAGAATATGAATGAAGTCTCCTGGCACCAGTCTTTGCCTTTACTATATGACTGTCCTTCTCCATAGAATATAAGATAGCTGTGTGTATCTGATTATGGTTGGGGGGAAAAGTGCTCTCCAGTTCAGTTGTTTGCTTTTGATGGGGTTCCCTACTTGTTGAGATTATTTTTCAGGTGATGGTAGTGTCAGCTGAATTACTGTTTTTCTTTTTCTCACCCTGACTAAGCTTCAAAACAGATCTTTCAGAAACAGACTCAACCTGTTTTCTTCTGTGATTAACTAAAGTTGAACTGGGGAAACTTTTGGGAAAGGGGCAGCCTATACAGAAAGGATGGGCTCCACCTAAAGTAAAATGGAACCAGATTGCTTGCACTTAAAATGTTAAAAAGGTCGTAGAGCAGTTATTAAACTAAGGGCTGGGGGAAAGCCGACAGGTGCGGAGGAGCATGTGGTTTGGACAGAGACATCCCTTAGGGTAGGATCTGTTAATGAAGATTCTCCATGTCCTAGTAAGGAGGAGAAGATGGAAGGTGATAAAATACAGATAGGATCTGATGAGAAACAGATGAAAAAAAGTCCCATTCAATTAGATCATGTAATGGAAGACAGTTAAAAAGTGGCAAGTTTTTAAAGTGCTTATATACAAATGCTAGAAGTCTAAATAATAAGATGGGTGAACTAGAGTGCCTCATATTAAATGAGCATATTGATATAATAGGCATCACAGAAACTTGGTGGAATGAGGATAATCAATGGGACACCGTAATACCAGGGTTCAAAATATATCGGAAAGACAGAAAAGGTTGTGCTGGTGGGGGAGTGACACTATATGTGAAAGAAAGTGTAGGATCAAATGAAGTAAAAATCTTAAATGAACCAAATTGTACCATAGAATTTCTGTGGATAGTAATTCCATGCTCTAACTATTAGAATATAGCAGTAGGGATATATTACCAACCACCTGACCAGGATGATGATAGTGACTGCAAAATGCTCAGGGAGATTAGAGAGGTTATTAAAATAAAAAACTCAATAATAATGGGGGATTTCAACTATCCCCATATTGACTGGGTACATGTCACCTCAGGATGGGATGCAGAGATAAAGTTTCTTGACACCTTAAATGACTACTTCTTGAAGCAGCTAGTCCTGGAACCCACACCAGGAGAGGCAATTCTTGATTTAGTCCTAAGTTGAGGACAGGATCTGATCCAAGAGGTGAATATAGCTGAACTGCTTGGTAATAGTGACCATAATATAATTAAATTTAACATCACTGTGGCAGGGAAAATACAGCAGCTTAACACTGTAGCATTTAATTTCAGAAAGGGGAACTACACAAAAATGAGGTTAGCTAAACAGAAATTAAAGGGTACACTGCCAAAAGTGAAATCCCTGCAAGCTGCATGGAAACTTTTTAAAGACACCTTAATAAAAGCTCAACTTAAATGTATACCCCAAATTAAAAAACATAGTAAGAGAACCAAAAAAAGAGCCACCGTGACTAAACAACAAAGTAAAAGAAGCAGTGAGAGGCAAAAAGGCATCCTTTAAAAAGTTGAAGTTAAATGCTAGTGAGGAAAATAGAAAAGAGCATAAACTCTGGCAAATGAAGTATAAAAATATAATTAGGAAGGCCAAAAAAGAAATTGAAGAACAGCAAACCAAAGACTCAAAAAGTAATAGCAAAAAAATTTAAGTACATCAGAAGCAGAAAGCCTGCTAAACAACCAGTGGGGCCACTGGATGATCGAGATGTTAATGGAGCACTCAAGGACGATAAGACTATTGTGAAGAAACTAAATGAATTCTTTGCATTGGTCTTCACGGCTGAGGTTATGAGGGAGATTGCCAAACCTGAGCCATTCTTTTTAGGTGACAAATCTGAGGAACTGTCCTAGATTGAGGTGTCATTAGAGGAGGTTTTAGAGCAAATTGATAAACTAAACAGTAATAAGTCACCATGGTCAGATGGTATTCACCCAAGAGTTCTGCAATTTCACATTTGAGTTCCTTCAGAACTACTAACTGTAGTCTGTAACCTATCATTTAAATCAGCTTCTGTACCGAATGACTGGAGGATAGCTAAAGTGACACTAATTTTTAAAAGAGCTTCAGAGGGGATCCCAGCAATTACTGGCTGGTAAGCCTAACTTTAGTACTGGACAAACTGGTTGAAACTATAGTAAAGAACAAAATTGTGAGACACATAGATGAACATAATTTGTTTGGGAACAGTCAACATGTTTTTTGTAAAGGGAAATCATGCCTCACCAATCTACTAGAATTCTTTGAGGGCATCACCAAGCATCTGGACAAAGAAGATCCAGTGGATATAGTGTACTTAGATATTCAGAAGGCCTTTGATAAGGTCCCTCACCAAAGGCTCTTAAGCAAAGTAAGCTGTCATGGGCTAAGAGGGAAGGTCCTTTCATGGACTGGTAAAAGATAGATAGGAATAAATGGTCATTTTTCAGAATGGAGAGAGGTAAATAGTGGTGTCCTCCAGGGGTCTGTACTGGGACCAGTCCTATTCAACATATTCATAAATGATCTGGAAAAAGGGGTGAAGAGTGAGGTGGCAAAAATTTCAGATGATACAAAACTACTCAAGATAGTTAGGACCCAGGCAGACTGCAAAGAGCTACAAGAGGATCTCTCAAAATTGGGCAGCAAAATGGCAGATGAAATTCCGTGTTGATAAATGCAAAGTAATGCACATTGGAAAACATAATCCCAACTATACATATAAAATGATGGCGTCTAAATTAGCTGTTATCACTCAAGAAAGAGTTCTTGGAGTCACTGTGGATAGTTCTCTGAAAACATCCACTCAATGTGCCGTGGCAGTCAAAAAAGCGAACAGAATGTTGGGAATCATTAAGAAAGAGCTAGATAATAAGAATGAAAATATCATATTGTCTCTATATAAATCCATGGTATTCCCACATCTTGAATACTGCATGCAGATGTGATTGCCCATCTCAAAAAATATATATTGGAATTGGAAAAGGGCAACAAAAATTATTAGGGGTATGGAACATCTTCCCTATGAGGAGAGATTAATAAGCTTGGGACTTTTCAGCTTGCAAAAGAGACGACTAAGTGGGGGGGGGATATGATTGAGGTCTATAAAATCATGATTGGTGTAGAGAAAATAGATAAGGAAGTGCTATTTACTCCTCCTTCTAACACAAGAATTAGGGGCCACTAAATGAAATTAATAGGCAGCAGGTTTAAAACAAGCACAATGAAGTATTTCTTCACACAACACACACTCCACCTGTGGAATGCTTTGCCAGAGGATGTTGTGAAGTCCAAGACTATAACAAGGTTAAAAAAAGAACTAGATAAATTCATGGAGGATAGGTCCTTCAATGGCTATTAGCCAGAATGGGCAGGGATGGGGTCTCTACCCTCTGTTTGCCAGAAGCTGGGAATGAGCGACAGGGAATGGATCACTTGATGTTTACCTGTTCTGTTCATTCCCTCTGGGGCACCTGGCAATTGGCCACTGTCGGAAGACAGGATGCTGGGCAAGATGGATCTTTGGTCTGACCCAGTATGGCTGCTCTTATTTTCTTTGGCAGTGAAAGACCATGCTCCTCCTGTGTTAGGATGCTGGGGTCACACTAACAGTGTGTGCTTAGTGAGTTCCACAGTGTTAGTCTCCTAAGCTAGAGTGCTATATTCTAATAATAATTAGTGATTATGATAAGTAGTACTACACACTTATGCAGTGTCTTCTGCAAAACACTTTAGAAACATTAATGAATCAGGTTGTGCAACTTTCCTATGAAGACAGTAAACATTGTCATTTACAGTCTACAGCAGGAGAAACTGAGGCACAGAGAGTTTAATAAAAATGCATATTGAATAAGACTTTCTTTGTGTACTCAATACTTCCTTCAAACTTATCAGGGGTAATAGATGCTTGAGGATACAATATATCTGAAGTTTAGGCAAAGAATGCTATTCAGCATTATGGTTTTTCTTGGTAACGTTTGATATGATTTGTTCTCCCCATTCAGAAAGTAAATAAACAAATCTTCTAATTTAACGCTATTGAAGAATTCAGAGAATGCTCCTAAAATAAAAATACACATTCCTCATCTGCAGAATACTGAAAATGGGAATCGTTTCCTGCTGTCCTATTCAGTGACTTACACGTAAAGGAAAGATCTTTCTAGATCTGGAGAAATACAGCCACCATGAATATTCATAAATATTGTCTTGCATGTTTAATGAATTTGCTTTGGCTATGCTCTTGCTCTGCCTGCATTTTATTTTAACATTAGCTTGATGGAGTTTGTGGGCACACAAGTTTGTGAAGACTTAACTTCATAGATGCATCCACAAAGATGCACAGGTAACTGAAATTTAGATTCAGATACAAATATTTGCACCACATGTGGTTGTGTACATTGTGAAATAAAAAACAAAAACAAGTAACAGTGTAACTGCCGGCCTTCGGCGGCATGCCTGTGGGAGGTCTGCCGGTCCTGTGGTTTTGGTGGCAATTTGGCGGCGGGTACGCCGAAGGTGCGGGACTGGCAGACCTCCCGCAGGTGCATCACCGAAAGCCGCCTGACTGCCATGCTTGGGGTGGCAAAATACATAGAGCCACCCCTGGTCACAACTAACCAAGGCCCTGATCCTGCAAGGATACTTACTCTGAGTCAGTGGTGCTGGAACAATTTGTATAGTGGGGGGTGCTGAGAACCATTGAACCAAACTGTAAACCTGGTATATGATGGAAACCACTTCAAGCCAACCCTCACACCCCTAGTTCCAGCACCTTTGCATGGAGTTATGATGAAGTAAGAGTATTGACTATATTTTTGAAGAGTTGGACACATTTGTTACACATAGACACACTCAGCTACACTTGTATTTAATACTTATTGTATATGTGTGTTTGTGTGTATATACTTTATATTTTAGTTTGTAAGTGTTCTAGATGGATTAGAGAAGAAATGGATATAGTTTCTGCTAAAAGAGCTTACTGTCTAATTTTATATGGTATGTCTTTCTCTAATTTGTTTACACTTCCTGATGCCTCATAGAACATTTTCGAGTGTTCAGCATTATGGCTATTGTTCTGACACCCTTCATAAGCCCTTGAATATTTCATGTTACTTAAAACTGAACAGAAGTGGAATGACATGCAACAATCCATATTTTGTGTGCAGATTTATAGGAATACTGCTGTGCTTCAGTAGGCACTCATAGTCAGTACAACTCTGGCAATCTTGTTTTATGGGTGTTACCTATTGATTTTTATACAATTTTTATTCTGCTGTTCCATTAAATAATGAATAGTTGTTATGAATTGCCAGTATTGTCATTACTTATATCACCATGTTCTGTTAATTTTATACAACTATTTACTCTGCTGTTCATTTTAAAAATAAGTCATTACTAAAGCATCCGATACATCATATGGTGCATATGCTGATAAACAGGATACCCATTTTAAAGATACAGATCAAAATGACATTACATATAAGCTATTAGACTTTTCAGTGTGCTTTTAAGTGATACTGAGTGGTACTAAATCCTCCACCCCGATTATACAGGATTTAATGACTTTTAAAAACAAATTACTTTCTTCTAAAGCAAATATTTGTCTTTGCATTGAGTTTCTTTTCCCTTAACAGGAACTTTAATATAGTATGTTTTAAACAAACACCATACTTTGACCTGCATTTGCAGAATCAGTCCCTAACTAGCAAGCACAGTATTATTGCTGTGAGTATTCCCATTGACGTTCATGAGGCAAGACACAGTTATGTATAATTATCATACTGATGATACCGTATCCTGCATTTAGAACTCCTCCAAAGATTCCATGTATCCTTTGAAGTTGGTATATTCCTTCAGGTTACATCCTATACTATCTATAAGGGACCCATGAGCATCAATTGAATCCTGCTGTACAGGTATTACTCGATCCATTGTCATTAAGTTCCACATGCTCCTACAGTGCCACTTAGTCATCAAAGCCATAATCCAGTTTTAATCGTATCAAAAAGCTGCTAAGAGATCTAGCATGACCAAAATTGCAAGCTGATTCTAGTCTAAAACTATCAAGAGATCATTCATCTGACAAGCATGGTTGCAGTCCAGAGGGAGGATAGGAACCTACCTAGGATGTCATTTGTGTCTAGGTGTAAGTGAAAATGAATATCCATCATCCTTTTAATCATCTTTCTCAAAAATGAGAGAAGGCTGTAAGCACTTCAGTATCAATAGGTGGTTTATTGAGAAGTGGCAGACCTCTAAAAGTTTAAGGACACTCCATCCCTCTCCTAATGCTAAATGGCTCATTGATGATGATACCACAGTCACAGTTTGATTTAAGCAAACAAGATGGATTAGGGTTGGAGACGAGTGGAGAAGTCTCTGAAAGCACTTGGACATTCTTTTTGAAAAACCAAGCTGAACCCAACAATACGGACTCTTGTCAAGCTTTTTATATACATCCATCCTTGAGGTGTCTGAGCACTTAAGATCCGTGGGATTTATATCTCTTGAAGTCACAAGCCCCAAGAAACAAGCCTGGAGTCTTTGCGAAGAATGCAAGAAATTTATCACCGCAGTCAGTTGAAAAAACTTTCAATGTGGTGAAGCAGTCTAAGTTAATTAGATTCTACACAACCCAAAAGAGTTTATTTGTTACTGCCTGTCAAACTAAGTAAAGTAATAGTTTAAAAGAGCACTGACCCTTCCTGTCTTCTGTTACAATAACAAGACCAAGATTAGCAATTATACAGCTAATAAGAACTAACTTTGTAGCAGTTGGAACCATCTGTGAATGCCTAGTTGCCCTTAAAAACAGTCATTCAGAGGTCAAAAGAAAGGAAAGAGCAGGTAATCTTGGGCTCAGAGTTAGGCAAACAATGTAAAAACGGCTGAATTAGATGGTAAAGCTTCTTTTTACTGCCCGATGTTCTTTTTATATAATCTCATAAAGTTTTTCTGATTTGTTTCCTTGCACTACAGTCTGACTGCTGAATGCTGATTGGGGGAAATAAATAGTACAATCCAGGACAACTATTTTCAAGTGATATGTTCAGGTTATACACCCCAAAATATGAATTGGGTATGCATATGTTGTCAGGGTTCTTCGTTAGTTACTAATGTTTGTTGTTTTCATGGGTACCCTGTCTGTCTCATTCTAGTAAACAAAGTGCTAGCAAGTGTGTTGAGGGGGGAAATGATTGTTGAAGTGAATAAATATAATCAGAGCAAAGAGTTAGGCTGAAAATGTTCAGACTATTCAAGTGAGCACTGAACAGTGGAAGAATTAGAACATTTTGTATATACATTTTGAAAATTAACTATAGACAATGCACCCTTACAGAAGTCATGACCTAATCATAAAAATAAAATAAATATAAAACAAAGCAACCAATCTCCTACTGCAGCTAATGACACCAAAGAATGAGATAAATATATAATAGTTCTATTAATTATTAAAATCCTAGAGACAGTAAACAATTATTTGGTCTTAAATTGTACAAAATGGTTTTAATTATTGTCCAAATACTTCCTTAACTCTAGTGTGTGTGTGTGTGTGTGTGTGTGTATTTTGTTTATTCAAGTTATTTTATCAAATAAATCAGTACCTTTCTTGTTCTAGAGTGTAGGGATTTAGAGTTTGAAAATATTTTTAATTTAGAGATCTTATTCAAAACATTCTCTAATGTTCCTTCATTTCCCTTTTTAAATAAAAAAGCAGTATTTCCATGTGATTGACTTGTCTGGTTACACCATCTACTATTTATAATTAACTTTTCCCTCAGTGAACAGTGCCATTATCCCACAGAACCTCTGCCTACCAACACCGCCTCTGAGCACCATCTAACTATATATCATTGTACATGGCTTACAGTAAATATCCAAATATGAACCTATCTTTCAATGAACCTGCAAAAAAAAAATCCTTAAATGTCACAACAATTGCAGTAATATGTAACATTTTAACTAATGTATTTGAAGTTTTATCCTGTATAATGTTAAACTATCAACTAAAATAAGACTGCCATCAACTTGTGTGATAGTTACAGATCAAATATCTTGTGAAATTCATTTCATGTTCTTATGCTGAGTGTAAGAACTTTCAAAAATGAGCTTTAAAGCTAGCCCATACTCCATCAAATTAAAATTAGCTGGAATATAGCAGCTGGCCCTAATCATTCTAAACTAAAGAACTTTCCAACATATCTGTCATGGTTACAGGGTGAACTGTGCTTTAGACCATTTTTAGTCCTGCTGAAGTGTCATGTTAACCCAATAGGCCCAAATGTTTGTCATCTGCAAACACTCTTCCTCTGGGAAACTGAGACACAAAACCAGCTTCTTCAAAACCAAGTTCTATTTATTTGCCTAAAGGTACAGAGCAAATGGGTAAAAATAATAAAGACCTATACACATTTGCCCTTATCAAACCTTAATCTTTCCTTGCAAATTTTCATAAGTTTGACTCAACCCAGTTTACCCCTATCTCTGGGTAGGGAGAGATGGCTTGTTTACTGCAGTTCCTGGGTGGGTTTCCTTTATCAGAGTCCTCTCCCGTCACTGCTGGCAACCCACTCAAACACCTCCTTCCTGCCTACTCTAGCATCTTTAAAGTTTTAGTATCCTCTTTGATCCTAGGTTTAGACTCTGCATGTCTAGGTAGAGCCAGGCTGTCAGTATTCCCGAATTAAAAGCTCTTTCTTTATTTCCCACAAGGACTCTTGGCATTCTCCAAAATGGAACCTTCTCTTTGCCATTGTTTAGTTTTCCATTGGTTCCTCCCTTTTACAGCCTTATTTGATTAAACTCTATATAGCTAGGCAGGATAATATCTTGTGCACTTCAGCTTACCGGTGTGATGTGACATTAAAAAAATACACAACATCCTCTTCTCCACAATATTCTTTAACTATGAAATAAGGTAGTATTGTTGTAGTATATTTATAAGCTATTGTGACTGCAGTGTACAGAGTTTAATATGCTACATGCAAAAACTCTAAAACCATTGCACATCAGTGCAATATCAAGATTGCAAATTTAAGGAATCAAAACAGGGCAATGTGAAGGGTACAGTTGAATGCACAACCTTCACTCTGCTCCCTCTATGGATAAACATTAGACTAAACTCCTTAATGCTATGATTACATACTTTCTTAAATAATGCAATATAAAATGCATTTTTACAATCTGAGTTGCACATATGCATATAAAATAACCTCTGAAACAGTACCTTTGTAATGCATACATCTAGAGGTGTGTACAGTCCAGGTTGTATTTAATTTGAATTTTAAGCATAAAATGAGTTTTTGTTTTGTGTTTGTTCAGTGCTTAAATTTGCAATTGTATGTTTTAACATAGTGCTTTTAATTTAATTATTAAAAAATAGCTTGGCAGTTCATTATTTTGTAAACCTCATTTTCATTTTGAAATTTCATCAGAGAGCATCTATTCTGTTTCATTTTCTACATATGTTATTTTTTTTTCTCAGAAGGATACGATTATTTGGAGCTGAAAGTTTTCAAGTCACAGAAGCTTCAGTAGGGGAGCTCTTTTATTTTAGATCCTCCAATATGACAAAAAATGAAGCCTAGCACATCTATTGTATGTTTTTGCAAGCTCATATTAAAGGTATCAAGAGCCTTTTCTGCTCTCAAACAGAATACGAGTCAAGATATCTAACATGGAAGGTAAACTACAAGTTCAGGCATGTTGTGAATAAGCAATATTTTGGGGGATAATATTATATTAAGTTTATTTATCATTGTATGAAACTCTGGGGATAGGGTTACCACAACTTCTCCAGAAATCAAAAACGTGTGAGGTCCTTAATGCAAAATGACCTAGAGAGAAGGACCACCACCTGGGGAGGCTTGCATATACTAGTTCAAATTGGATTGTCCAGAGACCATCAAAGAAAGAAATAACTTCTGGATAGAAAAGTCAGTTAACTCTGACTCAGGGCTTTTTCTGATCAGCAAATGGACAGGATCTCCTGTCATAGAATCATAGACAAGTTTTCCAGCTTACACAAAGCTCTTCTTCAGGTCTTCTGAACAGAAGTTGGTCCAATAAAAGATATTACCTCACTCACCTTGTCTTTCTCATATCCTGGGACCAAAACAGCTACAACACTGCATACACCCGAATAAGGGAAGCTATCACAATAGGTATCTATAAGACAAAATAAAAAGATTATACAATTTGTCTGGCTGTATTTTATTTTGCTTCATGAACTGTCTCTTTGCTTCTGATACTGTATCTTCCCTTGTTAGGATATAACTTTTTAGACCTGAACATCTCCTCAAGCAAGGAGTGAAATGACCTATCCTTACACAACTGTGTGAAATTGATGACAAAAACATTTTACAGACAATTTTTTTATTATGATTCTTTTCATTCCTTTCAGAATCTTTTTATACAGAAATTCATTTCCATTGTCTTCAATTTTTTCACTTTGAAAACATGCATATTAATTGAAGTGTGAGTGGGTGAGAACTGGTTTGTATCTGAAAGCAGTTTTAAAGTTTAAAAAAAAATGTTGCTTCTTCAGATATTTCATTAGTAAAAAACAGACCTGTTCTTGTACAGGCTCCCATTTATTAGTTTACATCCAGGACAGGTAAGTGTGTTGAGTTTGGGGGAGGTTTTGTGTTGGGCTGGTTTTTTTATTTCAAATATTTGTAGTCAAATGGAAATTTTACAAGATGATGATGATTACATCAAAGGATGACGTTTTCCCCTAAAGGCACATGGTAACAGAAGACTCAGGTGTAACTGTGAAGCCCTTGTCCCATGTCTTCAGACCTCTCTTTCTTCTTTATGCCTTGCTAGTCTGGTAAAAGAACCAGAAAGATAGTCCCAGCTCTTATGAACAGGGCTGGCTCCAGGGTTTTGGCTGCCCCAAGCAGCCAAAAAAAAAAAAAAGCCGCGATCGTGATCTGCGGCGGCAATTCGGCAGGAGGTCCTTCGCTCCGAGCCGGAGTGAAAGACCGTCCACTGAATTGCTGCCGAATAGCTGGACATGCCGCCCCTCTCCGGAGTGGCCGTCCCAAGCACCTGCTTGACAAGCTGGTGCCTGGAGCCGGCCCTGCTTATGAAAAATGGACTAGAACCATAATTATATTAACTCCTTTAGTTATTTGCATGGAATCTTCACGTACTTCACTAGAGTTATTGTCCCTTCTTGGGTTGAGAGACGAAGGGCTTCCTCACAGAAAAAATGCAATGCTACCATTCAGTCATATTTACAAATTGCCATCAGTGTTCTAAACTAGAATGAATTTACAAAAGTTAAAATTGACTCTAGTGCTCTTCCTTTCGGATATTGCTCAATGTAATACCTCTTTAAAATCTTAATTATGTTTTATGATGTCAGTAAACAAATTGAGGTAATCCATGGAGGCTCTCATCACTTCTAAATTGCAGGAAATAAATTAGAACAAGAATAAATTCAGTCTGAAACGAAAACACTGGAAAGACATAAAACTGAAGTGGCAGAGATGGGATTAGAACTCTATTGTCTGGGTACACCACAAGAAGGACAGGAGACTTGTTATGGGTTTTAATCAGGCAGCAACTTTATTTTATAGATGTCTGGGACTACCCAGCAGATAAAATGTACAGTGCAGGCAAATCCATGCTTATTCAAATTAATGATCCAGGGCTTTCACCAGTCCTCCTTTGTTTAATCCATGCTTATTCAAATCAATTCTCCGGGGCTTCCACCAGCCCCTCTTTGTTTCCCAGGTCCCCCAGCCGACCCATCCACCAGCCTCACAAGAGGCTTAAGGAGGGCTATGAGAAGGGGGGGAGCGGAGTCCCTGAACCCCCTCCCCCATTCTGTTTCTTTATTCAGTACCTCCTTTTAAGCCCTTTACCAGGCCATTTATCTGGTCACTGGTTGCCCTCCCTATGGAGTACCTGCACTGATCGTCCTCCACAAGGAGGTGCCAGCCATTTGCTTGGCTGCCTCCCCCGAGCTCACCCTTCTCTGTGCCCCTGGAGCCATCCTGCTTACACAGCCTGCCTGGGGGTGGAAGTACCTGGGGCAGGAGACTCTAGTTACCCTTCTTTCCACTATCCCCTTTCTGTGTAATTTCCCTGTGCCTGCCCTTCCTTGTCTCTGGGGCCGGGGGAGGGCGGTAACAGCCTCCCTGTTTTCCCGAGCTTACCCTTCTCTGTGCCCCTGGAACCATGCTGTTTCCAATGCTGTTTGCTGCTTTTCTGGAGCCATGCTTTCTTGTGGCCATGCTGCTTCCACATAGTCCTGCAGTGAGCCTTAGAGTCCCAGCCTGTTCCTGTTCTGCCCAGCTGTTGCTGGCTTCCTCTCTGCTTTCACATACAGACTTGCCTCACCCAGGTTTACTGTCTTTATGCACATTCCTGGGGGGAGGGGTGTGAGTCATTGCTGCAAAGTTGACCACCGAGCACCTTTTGCAATAGTTTCTGACCTTCTTCCTCCTCTCTCTTCCCCCATACCCCCGCCCCACCACAAAGCGGAGCTGTTCTTCTTTGGGGAAACCCACACAAATTCTGCCCCACCTTTAGTTGAAGTGCAGTCAAACATCCACATCACTGCAAAGGACTGGTGAACACATTAGACTGTAGAATAAACTAACAGCTAAGAATATTTCCTTTTTCTAAGATGATGAGAAGTGGGATAATAGAAAATAGTGGTTTTTAATATAGATTTTTTTTTTGGAGGTTAAGGAAATATCTTTGCAGTTTGTTTCTACAAGATGTAATAAATTACACTGTACTACATTAAATCATCAATTGACACTTCAAAAATCTAGCCTGTACTGAAACTATTGAATCTCAATGTGGATAGTAGCAATTCCTGGCAGGTAAACTTTCTTATTAAAGATGCCTTATTTGAGCCAGATGGAACTACAGTTTTAATCCAAAAACAGCTTTCCCTGTCTCTAAATAAAATTGCTTAGCTTCATATAGTTAAATATTGTAGGCAAGATCAGTGTGAATTATTTACTGAGACAAGGTTTTCAAAACTCCTACTCAACTGGTTCACAAAGCAAAATTGGCACAGTGTTTGCAGGTCCTTTAGCGCTTCTCAGTCATAATAGCTCCTTAAATATGGCATGGACATTTGGCGGTTAATCCCAACTGTTGTTCAGAACTGCATCTGTCGGTGCCTCCTACACCTAATACTAATTAGGGAAAGGACAGACCTTCCTACCTACGTTTGGTGTAACGGGGTACAGATGAGCTTCATCTGGTTCACAGCCTTTAAAAGGGGATTGGGAGGCCTTTTTGGGATCCTGACGACGACAAAAATATTTTCAAACTAGCTATGTTAGGGTTTCTGTAGCATCTGTAATGGTAATATCTGTAGCTAGGATAGGGAACTCTGGAAATATGGTTTTGTTTATGTTTAAACATTGTTTAGCTGCATTGAGGGGAGCATAATCAAATTTTCTCCTAGGGTTTGTGAGGTTTATTTCAAGAAAACTGAAAATAGACTCAGAAGCTTAGTGAGACTTTTCTTTGTCTCTCTTGGGACTTTTGCTGAGTTTTTGTCTAAGGACATAGATCCTGGCCTGACACAATAATTGTGTAAAGGTCACATTTATAACTACCAGGGGTACATCAAAACTTTACTCAGAAATGCAGCAGTCAAGCTCCAATGTTAAATTCTTTCCCTGCTAAAAAAATGAATGATTGTCTTGGAAAGAAATAACTCATTTAATAAAAAGTAAAAAAAAAAAAAAAAATGAATTGGAAGTAAAATACTACAGATATAGATACAAAAGGGGGAAAAAGTGAAGTAGAAGAAAAGGGGAAGGGTAAAGAAATACAAACCAAGGCAAATATAAATTTATTATATTAGTTCATTGAAAATAAATGTATTTACAATTTAATTTTATAACTATGATGGGTTAACCTACATGGTCCATTCATGCTGTGTGTGTTTTTTTTTGTTTCTGTATTTTTTGTATCTTGCATCTCTCATATGCAGGAAACTACTTTGGGGAGGACCATACAAATGTATGAGGTTCTGACCTTTCTTTTAAGTTTAGTGTCCCTTGTCAAAAACAAAAAGGTATCTCCATTTTTGGATTAACTGCAAAAATTTTCATCTAAAAGAGCCAATATTTTCTGGAAGAACATGTTCACCCATCCCCTTCAATTCATGTCTTAAATCATACCCAGGAAACTGAATGAAAATAATCAGGTGTCTCCAGCTTCCACTGCTCACATGAAGCTATTTTTGGTAGCTCTAGTCAGGGACTGGAAAAGGACATGAGTTTGTGATTTTAAAAAAATCATATGGGGCCGCTGGACTAAGTAAGTGGCTTCTGTGTTTGGAAAACATAGATATTCTATTTTTTGTACTATATTCATTTCTGACCACCTGTCCAAAATGTGGGGGTGGCAGAGACTCTGATACCTGGACAAGTACCAAATTTGAGTCAGATATAATAAAATAGTAACCTCGCTACTTATATTCCGAACATTACCGTGTAAACCTTAGACGATTTCTCATCTCTTTACCATTCTTGTAATGTAATCTAACCCACCTTGATTGTTAGATTTCACTGGCAGTAACTTTAGACACATTGGAACAAATTCTTTTTATCTGATTCCTGGGGGCCTATTAACTTCAGGGAGGCTCACAGCATGGAAGTCAGCACATAATTTGGACTATTTTTATTAATGAGTTTCTTCTGCTCAATTCCTCAAAGAAAAGTTACCTTGTTTTATTTTCCTTTGTGCATGTGAATGTGCACTTTCTCTGTCTCCCTGCCTTTTTCTCCTTCTCTGTCTCTCTCATCATACAATAGTTCTGAGGACAAACAGAACCAGATGGTGCTTTATATTGTTAAAGAACTGTAGGGAATAAAGTTAGGGCTTACTTTTCACAGTCTGTTCCAGGGGCCATGGTTATTCCTTTTTGATACATGTCAAGGCTGAGTGTAAAGACATCAAAGAAATGTACTGCAACAGCTTTTTATTCCTCACTGCAATTCCATTAAATATACATATCTAACCAAAGAAAACCAGACCTAACAGTTTAAACTATTTGAAAAAAAGGTCTTTATTAATAACATAGCTGACAAATTCAGATTTCCCCCCCCTCAAATTTCCGGTGAATTTGTAATGCAGTTGTATCTTTGCCTATTTGGCAATTTCATTAATAATAATAGTCAGTACCTGGCATGTGTCTGGAATATTTCTAGGCAATATTTAATTCATATTATATTTATGATATTGGATCAACTTTACATGTTATTCTTATTGCATGCGTATATATAGATAGATATATGCAATATCTTTAAATATGGCAATTCCACAGGATCATTTGTTAGTGTACTGCAATGTGATCTCTTTGCAAATGCCAGCATAGCCAGAAATTTTAGGTGGCCTTTACTTTTGGTTTGGTTTTAGGTTTGACTTTTTCATTCCCTGTTTTTGTTTGCCTATTGCTTTTGGTTACATCTTCTCTCACTTCCATAGATTTTTCTGCTTCTCTCTGAATAGGGACTTCATCTTTGTCAGTGTAGTTTTTGGTATTCTAATCCCAGTCTCAAATCCATCAGAATTCTGATCTTGAGTCATAGAATCATAGAAGATTAGGGTTGGAAGAAACTTCAGGAGGTCATGTAGTCCAACCCCCTGCTCAAAGCAGGACCAACACTAACTAAATCATCCCAGCCAGGGCTTTGTCAAGCTGGGCCTTAAAAATCTCTAAGGCTTGGTCTACACTACCCGCCCCAATTCGAACTAAGGTACGCAACTTCAGCTACGTGAATAACGTAGCTGAAGTCGAAGTACCTTAGTTCGAACTTACCTTGGTCCACACGCGGCAGGCAGGCTCCCCCGTCGACTCCGCGGTACTCCTCTCGCCGAGCTGGAGTACCGCAGTCGACGGCAAGCACTTCCGGGTTCGACTTATCGCGTCCAGACTAGACGCGATAAGTCGAACCCAGAACTTCGATTTCCAGCCGTCGAACTAGCTGGTAAGTGTAGCCAAGGCCTAAGGATGGAGATTCCACCACCTCCCTAGGTAACCCATTTCCTCCTAGTGAGATAGTGTTTCCTAATATCCAATCTAGACCTCCCCCACTGCAACTTGAGACCATTGCTCCTTGTTCTGTCATCTGCCACCCCTGAGAATAGCTGAGCTCCATCCTCTTTGGACCCCCCCCCTTCAGGTAATTGAAGGCTGCTATCAAATCCCCCCTCACTCTTTTCTCTTCTGCAGACTGAATAGCCCAGTTCCCTCAGCCTTTCCTTGTAAGTTATGTGCCCCAGCCCCCTGATGATTTTCGTTGCCCTCCGCTGGACTCTCTCCAATTTGTCCACATCCTTTCTGTAGTGGAGGGCCCAAAACTGGACGCAATACTCCAGATGTGGCCTCACCAGTGCCAAATAGAGGGGAATAATCTCTTCCCTTGATCTGCTGGCAATGCTCCTCTTAGACTTCTTGGCAACAAGGGCACACTGCTGACTCATATCCAGCTTCTCATCCACTGTAATCTCCAGGTCCTTTTCTGCAGAACTCCTGCTTAGCCAGTTGGTCCTCAGCCTGTAGCAGTGCATGGGATTCTTCTGCCCTAAGTGCAGGATTCTGCACTTATCCTTGTTGAACCTCATCAGATTTCTTTTGACCCAATCTTCTAATTTGCCTAGGTCACTCTGGACCCTATCTCTACCCTCCAACATATCTACCTCTCCCCACAGACATTCTCTAAGTCTAAACTTTTAAATGGGGCCAACCACAGAATTTGTTCTCCCCCCTCCATGTCTTGGTTTGAATTCTCTTAGGTAAAAAAATAGCAGAATAAACCTACATTCATTGTTAATACTGGGAGTTCCTTCAGATTCTGTACAACAGGAAATTAATAATAGTCCCATTCAAATCACTGGAAGAACTCCAAAATACTCCTTCATCATTCTTGTAGTCGTTAAATAAGATCAAATTAGATCAGAAAAAATAGACCCTCTTCAAACTTTAAACCATTGCTATGATCCTAACTTTTAATGTTAAGGGCAGACTGGGGAGTCAGTATCCTTTCTGGTTTTCACTTCCTACTAGAAGCAGAAGCTTCAGAAACTTCACAAGCAAATTCTTGCAAAAATTCCAGCCAAAATATTAGACTCTCTTCCAGGACTTTGGAGCGGAGCCTGGAGCTGGAGCCTGGAGCAGCTCCGGAGCAGTGGAGCTGCAGGTTTTTGCCTGGAGCTGAAGCAGAGCCGGAGCACAGCTCCAAAGCCCTGCGTTCTGTTTGAAGAAGCTTCGGGATAATGAATGAACTGAACATAAAATTGTGAACCACTTGAAAATCATCGATGACCAGTCTACATCGGAAGCTGTTTCTTCCTAGGATCTCTTCATTGCTGCGCTAAATATTAGCTGTGGGGGAGAGCTATTTAGAGTTGTTACGTGATGTTTTTCCTTCCTCCTGTTGATCTGAACTTGGAACCCTCCATGACAGTGCAATATACTGCCACTAGCCTGAGGATCCTATCTATATGTCCTTGAAGCTCATTTTCTACCACTCAAATTAATTCCAGTTATCCCCCTTTGAAAGCAGCTTTTAACAATTCACTCCAGATTGAGTGTGTAGTCAGGGGCGGCTCCACGCACCAGCACAGCAAGTGCATGCCTGGGGTGGCCTGCCGGTTGTTGTGAGGGCAGCCATCAGGTTGCCTTCAGCGGCATGCCTGTGGGAGGTCCGCCAGTCTCACGGCTTCGGCGTTAATTCGGTGGCAGGGTCGCTGAAGGCGCGGCACCGGTGGACCTCCTGCAGGCATGCCGCCGAATCCGCGTGGCCAACGGACCGCCCACAGGCATGCCGCCGAAAGCCGCCTGACTGCTGTGCTTGGGGCAGCAAAAACCATAGAGCTGCCCCTTTGTGTAATAACTAAACATTTTGAAGTCTTCAAATTAAATATAAACAGTTGTTGACAGTTATTTTCTTACATGCAGCAAAACAAAGATTTTCAGATATACAAGGTAACAGAATACAGCAGAGTTGAGACAGTGATTGCCATAACAGTGCATATTATGAAAGTTTGTTTTGTTTGTTTTTGTTTGTTTATCCCATTTAATCCCCCCCCCCTTGGTTCACTAAATGTAATTCAGACAATGTCATTCCATTTGTCTCAATTATTTTGTTTTTGTCAACCATCTAGACCCAGTTCTACTGTGTCTTCTGCAATATAATTTTTTTAGTAATTGGGTTATTGAATGGCTATAACAGATGTCAAGAGTGAAGTAATAAATATAGTCAGAGTAATTTCATGCTTTTCAAATGAGATTAGATTATATTTAGGCTAGGTCACAAATGATTCCATGACTTCACCAGTTTTAATTAACTTTAATATCTAAAAAGCAAGAAAATAGCATTGCTAAATTGTCATGCCTTAATAACAACTTTGGTTGTTATTTTACCAGTCAGCTAATAACGTTTTCTGTGTAGAAGGTCTTAACTTGATCAAAGAGGACTTGACATATTTACTTTTCAGTGTCTTCACAATGTGTTTCTCTAATATACTAGAATGACCTTGAGAGCTATGAAAAGATGATCTGATAGCACAAGACTAATTCCTTTACCAACCTGCCAACCATTTTTATTTGTGAGAAATCTTGTGTGAGGGAATCCATCAATTCTCTTTGGTGGGACAAACACATGTGCAGTTTTGGGTAGTTTTCTCTGTTCACTGTCCCTTTTCAGTTTACAATCCTGACCCCGTTTCTTCCTCTATTACTTAAATTTCATATGTTGCCATAGAATATGCATACCATTAAGTTTAAAAATGTGTTGGTTTTGTTCAAAATATTAACTTCATTACCCATATCATTTGTGGATGATTCTGCCAGGCTCTTCATATATATTGTGTGTGAGAGAAAGATTATATAAAATTTCTCATAATGTATCTTAAATAAGTGTGCTATGCTAAAGTAAATCTCATGCCTATAAGGTAGTTAAGTAAGAATCAACCTTGCAGTAGGTTAGAACTGTTTAGAAATTCATTTAAAATACTGTTTGGCCCTATCTGTACTGGCAGGCCAAACCACGGTGAAACCTGTTATGGACTTTTATAAAATAGTTTAGCTAACGCAATTAAAAGGGCATTGTAGATGGAGTCTTTAGTGTAGGCTCAAAATTTAAAAGCTCAATTATGGTATCAGGTTTTGTGAAGTGCTCATCTCTTGGGAAAGGGAGAAGGTGTGTATTTCTTGTGGTGGGAATTGAGTTTCTGCTGGAGCAATAACTAGCTATGGTCATTTGTCAACTCTTGCTGGTTAAGATGTTGCTTTCTGCCCAAACCCAAATGATAGAAATCAAAAGAATTCACAATGGGAAAAGAAGAAATGAAGGTTTTTTGTGAAAGGTTTTGATAAATTCACTACCAACCTAGAACTTTGTGAGATTTAGTGTTACACTAGCACTTCTCTCCCAGTTCACTGTTAGGTTAAGAGGATAACTTAGAGATTAAAAAAATAATAATTGACTCATAACATCATTTCAACTGGAAGGCACCTCTTTTGGAATTTCTAGAGTGCTCCTTTGCCTCATGACAAGAATTTTTTTTATTATTTTTGACTGTTCCCTGATAGGTGTCATGTCTGTAGCGATGATGAGTCTATAACTTTCCTTAGCAGCTTGTTTGTTATCATTTTTTTCCTAGTACTGATGCTAATTTTACCCTGGTGCATTTTGAAAGACTGATACTTGTTCTGTCATCATGGATTAATGAGATTAATTGGTCCTGATTCTCTTTGTAACATTCTTTTACTTACTTGGAGTGTTGACAACTTGCTTCATCAATTTTCTTTCTGTAGATTGTGCACCTGTTGTTGTATCAAGGAATATAAAAACAGCACAGTGGGGCAACTTGTTTCTTTTTTCACCAGCATTCATTTTTTTACATTTCATTTCAAAACTAGAATTGCACCTGATAGCATAGTAAGAGCCCGTTGTATTCTATAAGGAACCTGACCAAAATTCTTCAACAAGTAGCCTGGATTCTGTTATACTCTGGTGCAGCAGGCTAGAAATTCTGTATCAGCTTTAGATAAATCAAAAAATAGAGGTTTGAAGGAATTAAATACAGAAATAATACAATAGTTCAATATATTTTTGATTTATTTAATTTGATATTAAATTTATTTTTGCTGTTCTTAAAATTTTCCATCTACTGCAGAATTTTTATTGAAAATCCATCACTTCATCCTGGAAGTTGTCAGGGAAAATCTGAAGGTTTTAGTAGGCAGTAAGTGGGTAGTTGGAGCTTTTGGCATCTGGGAATGTAGGACAGCGACTTAGAATAGTGGTACAGTACGTTAGCTGGATGTTTCTATTGGAATGATTAGTTGTGACATAATTAACAATGTTGCAGTAGAATGCCCTCATTACACTTCAAAGTCAACACCTCATTGAGATAAAGTGTGCAGTTGTTTCTCCTTTTCAAGCTATTGTTTCAGAGATTCAGGCACCAGTGCACTGATTTGAAATTAGTTCATAATTGGAAGGTTTTCTTAACCATAATGGATAGAGGTTTTTTAATAATGCCCTAGATTCTGGAGCACAGTACTTCAGCAAAAGTTGGATTCTGTGACTGCTGTATTAGCAATGTACGTGGGGGATTGCAGAGAAGAGAGATTACATATTCATACAATAACACAGTGTTAAGGAGTTCAAAGAACATAACGAGATATTCACCACTGACTTAGCTTTAAAATAATTAGTCATTTTATTCTCTATGGACAAATCCTCCAGTCCTTACATTGACTCCTGTGGGAATTGCGCTTGAGTAAGAATTGTTGGTTTTGATTCTTTTATTTGGTAGCACAGTTTCAATAGCATTAAGTATTAAAAAAAAAAAAATCCCCGTTTATGTATCCCAGGATCACATTGGTGTTTTTGGCCACAACCTTACATTCAGTATTCAGTATTCATGTTCAACTAATTATCCACTATGATCCCCAAATCTTTGTCAGAGTGACTGTATCTCAGGATAGAGTCCCTCATCCTGTATGCATGACCTACGTTCTCTGTTCCTAAATGTATACATTTACATTTAGCTATATTAATATGATATTGTTTGCTTATGACCAGTTTACCAACTAACTAGATTGCTCTGAATCAGTGACCTGTTGTCTTCATTATTTACCACTCTCCCAATTTTTGTGTCATCTGAAACTTTATCATTGACAATTTTATGTTTTCTTCCAAGTCATGGATAGAAATGTTAAATAGAATAGGGCTAAGAATCAATCCCTGCAAGACACTGCCCCCCTTCCCTCCGGAAACACACCTTTTTGACAATTCCTTGTTTACAGTTACATTTTGAGACCTATCAGTTAGCCAGTTTTTAATCCATTTAATATGTGCCATGTTAATTTTATAGCAGTCTAGAGTTTTAATCAAAATGTTGAGTCAATAGCTAGTGAAAGAGATAAAGGTAGACATGTCAAAATAATTTCTCAAAAAACAAGCTCATAAACTGAATCAAGATTTACCCTTTCTCTGTACTGTTAGTCTTCTGTCTCCAGTGAGTTGCTGGGTAATTGCACATGCGGTAGACTATCTGAAAGAAGGAAGGCAGTTTATAAACGGTCTTTCCCTGGAGCCATTTCCATTTCATGATACACATAGCCAAGTTTGACTTGATTAAATGAACTAACATGTATATCCAATGATAGCCTTGGTTATTTGTGTCATGGAATGGCTCTATATTCACATAGTGATTGTAATCATAGCAGTTTTTAAAACATAAGGAAACAAGACAATTTGAATAAAAATGGGAAACAATGGTTTATTCAAATGTTGCTTAAGCATATTTTATCAGTCTGTTTTCCAAAGTTATGTACATCATTTTTTTCCCAATTCACTGGGAGTTGTAATTGTGATGATGAGAGTATTCTTCTTAGGGTGCAGTGCTGCACACCTGATACAGACAAAAAGCCATTTAACACTTAAGAAATTATAGTAGTGAATAAACCTCCAAAAGATTTGGAGGTTCTCTTTGTTTTAAGTAAGATCCAAAAGTTTGGAAGCTTATTCAAGCTAGCTAAACCTAAACAAAATGGGTCTGGAAATATCTCCATTGGTCTTATTGCATTTGCAGACTCACCTAGAATTAAGAAGTGAAATATACTTATTTGAATGTTTTAGGACTTTATTAAATGTTTATCAAAGATTGACTAATAAAATTTGTTCAGTGCTCAGCTGTGTTGAAAATGAGGCCACTTGTTTAAGTTTCTAAATATTGATTTAGGAGTACAGTCATTTGAAAATCTTGGCATATGTCTTTAGTGCTGGAATAGCACATGTTTGCTAGCAGTTAATCTCACTCTCTCAGATGGAGGACAGAGGCAGAGTGGTCAAAGCTTGGGGAAACTTTATCTTGAATATAAGGAATAGGGCTTGTAATGTTGTGCTGAATGTGCAGAATAAAAGGAGATTATTAGGGTCATGAAAAACTCGTCATGGACCATGAAATCTGGTCTCCCCCCATGATCTTTTGTGTGCTTTACCCTGTATTATACAGATTTCATGGGGGAGACCAGAGTTTCTCAAACTGGGGATCCTGACCCAAAAGGGAGTTGCACGGGGGTGCAAGTTTACTATAGGAGGATCACAGTATTGTCACCCTTACTTCTGCACTGCCTTCAAAGCTAGATGGCAGCTGTTGGCCAGGTGTCCAGCTCTGAAGGCAGCGCCCTGCCAGCAGCAGCTCAGAAGAAAGGGTGGCAATACCATACCATACCATGCCATCCTTACTTCTGCTCTGCTGCTGGTGCAACTCGCCCTTCAGAGCTGGGCTCCCAGCCAACAGCTGCTGCTCTCCAGCTGCCCAGTTCTGAAGGCAGTGTTGCTGCCAGCAGCAGTGCCGAAGTAAGGGTAGCAGTATCATAGAATATCAGGGTTGGAAGGGACCTCAGGAGGTCATCTAGTCCAACCCCTTGCTCAAAGCAGGGCCAATCCCCAGACAGTTTTTTACCCCAGTTCCATAAATGGCCCCCTTAAGGACTGAACTCACAACCCTGGGTTTAGCAGGCCAATGCTCAAACCACTGAGCTATCCTTCTCCTCCTCCCCCCCCCCCCCCCCACCGTCCCTCCAAAATTCCTATTGAGTCCCATAGGGGCAGGATTTCACCCTAACTGTCTTAGTAATATAAAAGGAAAGCATTTGAGTTGCTTGTCTTTGTTTTCTGAGCTGTTTTTGCCAGCACTGCTGTACCATGTTGTTTTGTACTTGTACCATGGTAAAGTAGCTGAAATAGTCTCACAATATCTAGCCAGAAAAATGGCAAAAGTCAGTTGTCAAAAACTCTCCAGTGTTTTCTCCCAAAGTAAATGAACCAGTATACACTGGTACAGTGTATACTATTCTGAGAATCTTCACTACTAACTGCAGCCTCTCCAGATATCTCTGTGTATGTGTGAGATTGAGATTTAACCAAGTATCTTCTTTGATATTCTCTTCTGTCTGCTCATACACACCATTAGCTCTTTGGCATAGGGACAGTGTTTTCCTATGTATTTTTAGGGTCGTTAGCACAATGGGGCCCTGATCGTGACTGGGGCTTTCTGTACTTACATATTACAAACAAAAAGAATAATCCTACAGCTAAGGTTTTTTGTAACCACAGTCTCCCTCATGTCCCATTTCAAGATCCATGATCACTTTCCAAGGTAAAGAATGCACTTTCTGTTGATGTGGTTTGTATAGTGTGATAATCTGTTTTCACTAAATATTTAGTGGTGAAAAACTGCTTCATGTCTCTGAACTAAATGATGCAAAGCATACTTTAGTAACAGCATTCATTAAGACCCAGGAAACTAAGTGAAAACACCTCTTAAGTGTTTACAGTTTTAAACACTGAATGTTTAATCCAGGATATCCTCCCACTCTCTGCCCTAAAATTACACTTTAAGTGATGTTTATCATTCAACTTTTTTTTCTGCTGTAAGCAACATGCCTCCATAGAACTGGTATAGCATCAACTGAAATATTATGTGAAACACTATGTATAGTTTTCTCGGCAAAATTGACCAAGGAAGTGGAATTAATGCCTGTAATTCTGTTTCTGGAACAATGGTATAGACTGGTGAAAAGTGCCATTAAAAAACCCACTACCTTGAGAAGGAGCTGCTGGTGATGGTCAAGAGGTATGTATGTTGCTCTTCTGGTTCATGTTTTAGTGTGGAACACCTGAAGGTTTTTTGCTGATGCTCTGCTAGAGATTGGAAGGAACTTCCCTGAATCATAAACATTTTCCTTTCTTGTACTAGTTTTGGTTTCAGTCACAATTTTTCTGACTTCAGGTGAGTAGAAAATTTCAGAAGACGACTTTTCCATTTGTTTCGATACAGCAAAAAATCATTCTACTCTGTATGTTTTATAGGCTTATATTTGTAGCCCTCAGTTTTCAGTTCTGACTAAGGATTTTTTTGTAGTGAGAATTCATGACCAGTCACACAGGCCAGATCAAACAGGATCAATGTTGTAGTTGTGATTAGAGTTTTCTGTGTGTGTAGCAAAGCTGAGCAGCAAAGGTCAGTGCTTTTACAAGTATAAATATCAAAACAACTGGGATCAGGTAACTAGCTCATTAGTGGAAGGAGGAGAAGAGAAAGGGTATTAATGCATTGGCATTTATTCACGGACACTAAAATACAGTTAAAGCTTTGCCACTGACTACTGTTGGTAAAGTGGGAAAAAGAGGCATCAAAACAATTTCTGAAATATACATTGTCCTTCCTAAGACATGTTTCACCTGAGCCCAGGAAATAAACATAATGAAATGTAATAAAGCACTCAGGATGAGTCAGTGTGACCCAATGAGAAACCAGACTGGCAAGCAAGTGCCTATACAAGTTTCCTAAGCATAGTGGGGCATCAGATGTGCAACAAAGCAGAAACTTCAAGCTTCTCATATGGCCCCCATTACCAAAGTGTTTGAGACCCTGAACCCTCTACAATATCTGTGATCCAGCTAGAGGGAAGGTGTTAGGCTGTGCTCCAGAAAAAGTTCTTAAGCATGTGCTTACCTTTAGGTGCCTGAGTGACTCTCAATTAAGCATGTGCATAATGAAGTAAAATGTTTGCTGGGTTTGGATCTGAGTGCTTTGTCATTATCCAGTATGTGTCTCTTGACTTCAAAATGTCTGACAAAAGCTTGAAGAAGCCAAGGAACTGATAACTTTTTCATATGTTGCTTGCCAAACCTGGTGTCTTCATATAGATTACCAAGGACTTTCAAACAGACAATTGTTTTTCAATGAATACAACACATAGCATGGACATGAAACTTTGACAGGGTTTTAAGAAGTCTGCATATGTAACTAAATGAGTTTTTAATATAAAATTTCTGTGGGGAGGGAATGAAGCGGAGGGGACCCAGTTTCCTTAGTGTTAAAATAAAAAAACAAAACAAAATCAAAACAAACAAACAAACAAAAATGAAAATATGGCAAAAATAAGAAACATCCCTCCAGAAATCTATTTATACGTATTACCAAGTGAGAAATGGCAATTCTTGGGAGAAAAAAAAAGTAGTGATAGTGTTTCAAACATACTGTGTATTGTGCAGCAGAAGAAATCCGCTCAGCCACTCGGGGGGGGGGGGGGGAAATAATGGGTACAGTTGTACTCAGTAGATTGTCTGTCAAGCATAGAGATAAAGAATTAGAAAGTGACTCTTTGAGCTAATCAAGTATGTAAATATTTGATAGTTAATGGGTAACTGATGAACACAAATGTCTGTTTTATTGTTGGAATCAGGAATTAATCAGTTTGTGAAAGTGGAATTTATTGTTCCAGCTTTGACAGTGTATGGAAGGTTAATATAGTAAAATATAAGTTTCTTTCAAGGCATTATGGTCTTTTGTTTTTGATAATGAAGTGGTGATCAAGGTGAGTTCATCAAGCATTCAGACCTCAAGTGGAAAGTTTTAATTCTTGTATGAGTGGTAAGACATGGTGACCTGCTTTTGTGGGTTCTAATAGGTTTGCTTACTAGCTGTGGCTCACTCTGTGTGGATTTAAAATTTTTGTCTTTGTAAACTTTTAGTAATGGATGGATGCTGAACTCTGTTTCCTTTGTTCCATTGAAATGGTGAAAAGACTATGGCAGTACAAAGTATTTAAGTGTTTTATATTTAAATGGCACACTATAAGCAGTTTTCATTCTGAACCTTTCAGTTCATCACTCTTAAATAATGGGTGCATCCTTTTGGCTTGCTAGCAGACAATAAACTTGCAAGTATTTTTAGTACCATTCTGCATCTGCTGATATGACCCTCTTTTACTAAACAATGATTACAGTGGCCTTGAGAACTGTGTAAACAAACAAACAAACAATACTATTATGGGAAAACATGACAAAGCTATACAACTCATAACTTTGGTAGCAATGACTGAGAAATAGTGTATGTTAGTGGAACAGAAGCCAGAAACAACTGAGTTGGGCAAGTCATTCAACCAGTCTGTACCTCCATTTCCTCATCTGTAAAATGGGAATAATATTTCTCTTCATCAGGAATGATTTGAGGATTAAAGTTTGTAAACACTGAAAATGCAAATTGGTATGTAAATGTTAATATTAACTCAGATTAATTATCATGCTGTTTGTGGACAGCAATAAAGATTACAGCTATTGAAAAGGGTGAGTGAGGTAATGCCTTTTATTGGACCAGCTTTTGTTGGTGAAAGAGACAAGCTTTCAAGCTCCATGATGCTCTGAAGGTCTGGCGACATCTGTGGGGTTTGAAAACTTCTCTCTTTCACCAACAGAAGTCCAATGAAATATTTCCTCACTCACTTTATCTCTCTCATATTCAACATGTGGGACCAAAATGACTACAAAACATTCAGAAGAGATTACAGTGAGCTCAGTACAGAGGAGTTTGAATTGAGTAATGGGTGAAAATAGTGAGTGCCTTAGAACTTTATGAAGTCAATGTAGTTTGAAAATGGTATGAGTGATTGTGAGTGAGGTTGTGATGCTATCTAAAAGGTTGCTCAAATCAGAACCATAGGCCAATTCACTTGTGTGTGAATATCAAAGAAACGTTAAGTGTTCTAATAGGCATAGGCCAATTCACTTGTTAGAGTAGAACAAAAGGGGATATGATCACATAACATTTACATGGCATATGCCCAGGTAATTACATTTGCTCTAAATTCACAAAAACTGTGAAATGCTAATGTTGTTGTCTTCACTTATCTGTAACCGGTTGTTGTAACCTAATAGCCATATGCCTATGCATACCCTGTAATTAGATTAAAGTGCGTGTTAGTGTTAAAATGTCTGATGTGTAAACTTCATGAAAACTAATGAAAGATTGTTTGCTGTTGCTCCTCAAATAAACCTTGTGTACATAAATGAAGGGGGTTGATAACCTCAAAGCAAAGGCCATTAAGCAACGATGGGAATTCAGACTGTCTGCATTGCTTATTCTTTGTCAGAGGAAGTCCCCACATGGATGAAGACCACTGTCAGCTTGTCCTCTGTGAGCGGGATTTGTAAATACTGGCTTAAGGGAATGATCCTGCATCTCTGAACTGTTTTGGATTCTGACAGGGAATATTGAACAAGTGGGCTGAGATCCCCAGAATTACTTTGGATAAACCTGAGGAACTTTTAGAAATCTAGCAGCTTATTATAACTCTGTCAACATTTTGGATTTACAAACTTTGACTTGCCTGTTGATGTATTTTACCTACTTTAATCTCTCGGTAACTCTCATTTGTATTTTTAGCTAATAAACCTTTAGTTAGTTTACTAAAGAAATTAGCTTCCAGAATTGTTTTTGGTGTAAGATCGAGAGTTTCCATTAACCTGGGTTAAGTGACCGATCCTTTGGTATTGGGAGTAAGCTAACGTGAGATGATTTTTGGGTTTAATAACCTTTCATCACAAAGTCTAGTTTGTCTGGGCAGCACAATGTGCTGGAGAGTCTAAGAGGACTGTTTGTGACTCCATCGTAAGACTGTTATAGTAATCCAGGAATGCAGATGTGTTACTGGTTTGGTGAAATCTAAATTATAGAATATACCACCATTTTAGCATGTCTGCCTTTGTTTTCTGAGATTCTGACCTGAGATTGATGCATTCAGCTGTGAGCCACTCCAGACAGTGTGACACAGGTCCTATATGTATAATAGCATGGATTGCTGAATTCCAAAAGGATTATTTTTGTGATGCAAAGACATATTGAGGAAAACATTGAAAGGTGATTTTTGACTGGTCCCAGGATCAAGTGTCTAGAGGGTTGTGTTTTTAAGTGACAGTCCAAATACCTAGATTGTCCCAGGAAATCCTTTGTTCAGACTCCCAGTCTGTCTTGAAATGGGACAGTTGCTGTTGCAAAATGTGCTCTCTCTTTGCTGTCTATCATCTCATTTCCACAGTGTTCACAAGACACTGTATCCTGTGCCTTTGTCCACTCATTGCTTTCTCAACATTGAAATAACCTGTGCTGGAATCCAAACCTACTACCACCCTGAAACTATTAAAATACTAACTTAATCACAAACAGTTGCCAATGATTTTCAGTTGCACACTTCTATTTTCAATTCATGTGTAGTGGTTCATTGCAAAAAAGCAAATTTACACCTAAGAATTCCTACTTCTGTGCCCTTCAGTTCACCAGTTGAAAAATATGAGCTATGAAATTCTCTGTCTCTCATTGTTTCTTAGGTAATCCAGTTTTCTTTAGTTCTCATATAATCCTCCTTATTGCCCCTTATGACCCTTCTCTCCAATTCTGCATGGAATTCTAAAGAAAAGCTGCTGCATGTATTTATAAACATAATCCATTCTTCTTTCAGTGCTGAATGAATAAAGGCACTAGACTTTATTTCATTTTGGCAAGTTGCTGTAGATACTGAAACAGATATTTTGTTTTATTCCTGCTAAAAATAGGCGAAAAAGCCTCCATTAGTGAGATTATGAAATTATCAAATTTCACATCAGTCTAAAATGTCTTAAGGAATGCTGGTTGCCTGAAAACAATATTAAATGCATGTTATGTGAAAATATCCCTTCATCTGCAAGAGTTCAGCAATTTAATAATGTTCCTTCGAAGATTTTTTCCTACTTAAAAATCCTTTTATTGAAGAGAATTTATAGCCATCTAATTATAAAACTATGCTGGTTAGTTTACCTTAACTTGTCTTTTCATTAGAAAGGATCAGGATTACTTCCTTCTATTAAGTGTTAAGGGTTGATTAATTCAAATAAGCTTGCTACTATGAAGGATCCTAAAATATAGCATTGATCCTAAAATACTGCTTTGTTTTCTGAATCAGAGTCAAGAAAATGTACTTTTTTATAAATGGGGCTCTTAAAATGAAGCACTTTGTTTATACAGCTGGTTTGACATTCTTTTGTTTACACCTTTCAATAAACAATTCATTAGTAGTTGCTTGCTAAATAGATGCACTATTGGCTGATGAGAGAAGACAGTACTGTTGTATCTGATTTTACAGTGGTAGGTTGAAAGTTGCTTAAAGTTCACAGAAGGGAAAACCAGAACAGTAGGGTAGCTCATTGTCTCCTGTCTCCTGCTGCGTGACAAATAGTATAGACTGAGTAGCTTTTAAAGATTTTTGGAGGGAGTGCTTCATTCCCTTGAAAATCTGAAGCTGTTAGCTCGCCTTTCAAAAATATACTATAGAGAATTATTTATAATTGAAAAATGTTAATACAATTCTGAATTTGTAAACAAAGTCAACTCATGATCCTAAGAATTAATTGTTGGTGCAAAATTATTATTAGGATTGAATATTTATATTGCACTAGCACCCAGAGGCTCTTATGCAGATCAGAGTCCAGTTTTTGCTAGGCACTGTACGCTCACGAAAACATAGTTCCTACCTCGCAAAGCGTATAGTTTAAGATCTGATCAATTACAAAGTTTTGAAAGCCAAACCAGTGATGTAAAAAACGCTGTTCAGCTAGTTTAAAATGCAGTATCATGCAGCCTGAGTCCATGCAGTCTTGTAAACAGTACCAAAATTTCTTCAATGCCTTCTGCAAAGTCAATTTCGGATGACCACACAAATCAAATTCTCCTGGTTCTCCTATTTTTAAATGGGTTAGCAGCACAAAGCAATTGTCTTTCTAGTCTGAGAATTGCATGTGTTTTGCTACCTAATGATTGGGAGTAGTTTTGTATGTGTGTAACTTCTACACATATGCAGACAAGAAATGGCTTGTAAGTTCATGTAGGAATGCTAATTGGAAAAATGGCATCTCCAATTCTGGATCCATTGAAATATGTGAAGAGTTTACTTCATGAAACATGATGCCAACATGGCCATTGTCTCAATTACTGTGCACATACACAAATGCAGCTGCCCTGCATCCCCTGAGCAGAGTTTTTTACCCTCCCAATTTATTCCTACTGAGAGGAAAGAGATTGCATAAATTACAGCTCTCTATGGGCTTTTCACAGCTGGAATGCAAGGGGATATGATGTTTGCTTCCAGGTATCTACCAAGATTCGGTTCTTGTATATCAACTGTATGTATACTGTTTGGGGAGGGGAGGGTTTGAGCAACTTTTGCCTGAAAATAGGGATTTAGAATGGAAGTGCCATCTCAACCTTCAAATATTGTCTCTCTGGAGTGATGCGACCATGAGAGATTTATATATATTTAAAAAAAAGAGAAAGAAATGGGGGTGGGGAGGCGGAGAAACTGATGCCATCTCTGGGAATTTTTGCATGTTTTGTCAGAGCAAGTGAATGAGGTAAAATAACTATAGCTACCAGATTTAATAAAAGAGAAAGCTGGGTGGGGAACAGTCAAAAGTTACACAGAGTCTGTGCTATCTAGATTTATTTGAAATTGACAGAATTGATTTTCATAAAGGAGAAGCAAGACACTTAGAGTGGAAAGTGCTTTTTAACATTATTGCAACTGTAAACATTTTTCTAATGTGCTACCTGTAGTTAGTCTGTGAAATGTATTAGAGATAATGCACATCCACTTTTTGATATGCCTGATCAGTATTACACATAGCTCTAGAGGAAGCCTAAACATTTTTGTACCTGGTCATCAACCTCATTACTGTAAGGACATGCTTGCTACCAATAGTTACTTGCGTGTTCCCTCTGTGTGCTGCCCCAGCTCTGCGCAGATAGCTGACACAGCAAACCCGACGAGAACCCCCAATAACCACAGAGTCTAGTAAGGTCTGAATGCACCTCGGCCGGGTTTATTGCGACCCTGACACAATTTCAGTTCCCCGTAGATTACTTAGTCTACCAGGCATACTGCTAGAAAGTGCCGCTCGGCAATGGACTCAGCTCAGTGGCGGGACTTTCCACTGCCCCCTCGGCCGGACAAAGACACCACCCCAGGGATACATTCTTATACACAGGTACAAACAAGTTACACATCACTCCTGACGTATTGAGGTGCAACCCCTCCACGTAGCCAGGTACGACCCTTCTACTCAGTAAGGTGCCGCCTCGCACCTTGTACCTGTTGGTTCGATCAAAACAACTCTATCCATCATTTTACACTTTTGCCCCTGTCATTGGGATGGGTCGGTCTGTTCCCTGTTATCTGTGGAATGTTCCGGTTATAGTGTATCTTGGTACCATATTTATACTGTAACTATGCTAAATGAATATATATTTATGCAACATCAGCCCTTTCCTTGCCAACTTCTGTGAGCAGGGCCTGCCTCTGGCTCACAGCTTAACTTTGCTTTATGTTAGCAAAGTCTTGACCATTACTTTGGTTCAGGCCTTAGGCCTCATACCGGGCCTCTGATACCAAGGTTTATATCTCAGGGCCTCCTCTTACTACATATGTGTTATCAAACAAACAATGTGGTTATAATTTTACATGTGCAAGTGATAAAATGAGAAAATATTCATCCTTTCATAGATATAAACATAATTTTTTTGGTATTGAAAACAATGATTTTTTTTTTTTTTTGAGTATTTTGGGACACAGAGTAAGATATCTGGTGGTAACTAAACTGTCCATGAAGAGCTGCACGAGTTAATATATAATTCCTTTCTAAAAGTATACACTATTTTGCAATCAGCACTTCTGTAATAGCAGTGAATGAGCGGCAGAGGCCATGCCACTGCACTCAGTACCTCATAAGATCATGCTTTGTATACTCAAGACATAACTTACAGGTGCATAAGACTTTGCAAAGAAAAATAAGTTGTCTAGGTCCATGAGTATCTTCTGAACCTACTGGGACTAATCTTGCATCCACTGAAGTAAATATTACTTCCAATTATTCCATTTTATTTTTTTCCTTTTACATCTGTGCAAGTTGCAAAATACTGCACAATTAATGTAACTATATTGATTTTTCTGCTTATTTTTATGTAGGCTTGGACTCATGGTCTTTAATATACATAAACAAAGGCTTTTGCCACCTGAGCTAAATAGCCTCCTTAGCTATTGTTTACCCTTTATTCTTCATGTGGGCCACCCACTAGACAACCACATAGTTTAACTCATGCACCTGCGTGCGCGCGCGTGTGCGCGTACGCACACACAAAATCAGAAAATACATCATCTCCTTGGTAACGGGAACTGTTATAACTGCCTATGGCACTCCTGGAGAGGGAACCAATGTTCTTATTTTCTTGTCCACTTCTTCTGCTCCTACGTGACCTGATTTTCTATATGCAAATCTATTTAGATAACATAAGTGAATGTGTTCTCGGTAGAAACATTTTCCCCCAAACTTTGGAAGTTTCCACATGAGGGAAACTTGCACTTCCACCGCTCTGCCCCATCTTTCCAGGATAGTTCTTTGTCCCTTCCAACCTTTGGGAAGAACATCATACCCACTTTGGGCAGTGTTGTTTTAGGTGGGGCTTTGACCCTCAGTGTTGCAAGCCAAAATTTGCCCAAAATGGCTGAATTAGTAAAGTCACATGATATTTTGTGAGTGAATGCTAAACTACATTTTGAGCTATATGTAATTCTTCCTGGCTGATATAACTCTTTGGGGGGATTTTTTTAGTCCACAAACTCTGACAAGAAAATTTTTTTTAAGGATTCAAATATGCAAAGTTAATTGTTGAACATTTCTGTGCCAAGTTTTACAAAACATTTTTTACAGATTCCAAACAGTTGTGCTTTTGCTGTGGATTTTAAGAATCTTAGTTTTCACTTTGCATTCTTTCCCACAAATCATAATGTCTTTGTGAGATAACTGTTTTTTGTTGTAAAAATGATTTAGATGCCACGGACAGTATTTTGACATTTGAGACATGGTTTTATATCACATGAACCAATTAATCCTGGCCAGACTATACCTTTGGTTGGGGAGAAATTCTTATCTTGAAAAATATTCAAGGAAAGTATGGCTAGTTTTTTAGAAATAGATTATCTAACTTAAATTCATATCTATGTACTACAGCTGAGTGAGATTTATTTTGGTCATAAAAAGTACTGGAAATATCAAAATGAACTGTTTTGACATTTCCAAATACAACATTTCAGTTTTGAGTGCTAGATTCAGAAGGGGACTACGGCAGCATTCACAAAGTGGAAGAAATGGTGGTGGCATTGTACCCAATAGCTCAGAGGTTAGGACTACCAAATTTGAATCCCTTCTCTGGAGTAGGAACTCAAATTCAGTAATCCCACATCCCCAGTAAGTGTTCCTGTTGAAACTGTTATATTTTGTATAAAATACTTAAATAATCACTGGAACAAAGAGAGAGGGAAAATAACTAAAGCCTGACGGTTAGGGTACTCACCTGGGAGACTATTTAACCTGTTTCTGTTATAAAGTGGCACTGTTTTCTTCATGTTTTTTTCAAAATTGTGACCAACCCAAGAGCTCACAGAAAATGTGTAAGGGAATGTAGCTTCACAAAAAAATAATAATCCCAGACTGTTTTATGGTTTAATTTGAATTACAAAACAAAACTTGGCAGGAATAGGAGATTTTATTTTAAATTTCAGTCCAGGATGGCACTTTCTATTGTATCAGTTTATAGGTCATGTTCTTGTGATATGAATCAAGAATCACTTGTTAGTATTGAACAATGACTGAAGAGCTGCAGCTTTATGCATTAATCTATGTCACTCCCAATAAATGATATTCTTACAGGAAAGATAAATAAAAAGGTGTTCATGCAAGAGCACTATTTAACTTACTCACGTTCCGTGCATGACTATTTGACAATGATCAATGAAGTTTGCCTAGCAATTTATTCAATAATTTGTTGAAAAGATGGGTTATGCAGAATAAAATTATCTCTATTTCAAAGCTGTATATTGAGTTTATTCTCTCCCGCCCATTTTTAGACGCATTTGTAAATAGGAAGTACAGCACTTAAGCAAAAGGAAAAATGAAGTTAAAATGTTATATGATTGATTAAACCTATTTTTCTGATAGTATTTCTTCTTGAATAAAAACACATAGGTTGATCATCTGATAGTTTCTCCCTATCTATATTTATATTAGGTTGTCTATATGTAAATTTTGTAAATGTGAAATTTTACCTGCATTTAATGTTTTATTTTGGATTTTAACCATTAGTTCAAATCTTACTCAGTGTTTGATACAGTTTAAAAGGATATGGTTATCAGTAATGCTATACTATTGTAATCACCAACTTGAATATAAAAGGAGCTCTTGGAGTGCTTCCTTCTTGTAAAGGCAATAGAGACTATATTAAATCAATCAAGATGTTTGAAAACAAAAAAAAGAGGAAGGGGAGAAGTGAGACAGATTTATTAACTTGTTGCTACACAGTAAGGAATATATATATCTTGTTGGCTCTGTGTGTGTGTATGATATATATAATATGAGACACGCAGACCTAATATCCAAAAACTAAAATAAAAAACCCTACTTCCCCCATCTGCACTATAAAAGAAATCAGAACTGAACAACAAACCTCAAACATACCTACATTGAGCGATCTGCCCATGCAGCTGGTGTAAGTTATCATAGCTCTCAGTGGAGTCAATCAAGCTGTGATAGTTTACACCAGCTGAGGTTCTGATCTCAAATATGGTATCTATTTTCCTTGTGTTTTTTTTAATACAACTCTGTTATGCTTCCTCACACATTGAGGTGTATTATCAATAATGTAGCTCTGAGGAAAATCACTGGGGAGAAGTGGTGAAGATGTGCAAAAGAACCATTGCTTGGTCTGTGTACCAACCATGTGCTTGTAATGCAGACCACAGCCATGTCTACACTGCTATGACTATGGAATGCATTTTCCTGCAACTGTTATTTTCCATGTATCTAGATATTTAATAGCCTTCATTATTGTAATATTTTAGTACTTCATGCTGTTCATTGTCTGTTTGGTAATATTTAATAAATCCAAGGAGACGCTGGAGCGCATTGAGCACTTCATATACTTGAGCAATATGATTACAAGGGATACTAAACATCACTTAGAGATCTGACATAGAACTGGACTCGTGACTGTGGCCCTACTGACACTTAGCCACATTTGGAGAAACAAAGGTATTACCATGAAGCGTAAAATGAAATTGCTGCAGTCCCTTGCCTTCAGGATATTACTGTATGCTTGTGAGACATGGTTGTTAAGGAAACAGGATGGTTGGTGGCTTTTTTGCCTTTGAATTGAAAAGTTACAAGCAACTGCTACAGGTTAGCTATACCTCACACATGACTAATGAGGAAGTTATTGTCCAAATTTGAATCATAATTGGAGAGATACCGGATACCATCAAGATGATGAGATGTTCTGCAATCTCAAGTTTTTGTCATGTGGTTTGGATAACTGGAGGAAGATTGCCAAAACAAGTTTTGCAGAGATTGGTGTTGGGCGCTGTGGGAGGAGGGTGCCTGTGGCAAATGTAGTTTGACAATGTGGCTGATTGGACGGGATCGGTATAATGTACTTCTCAAGGCTGTGTGAAGACCACAAAATGTGAAGGAAGATTGGCCAGCAATGTCCCCTGTAGGTTTATTGTTCATCGTGATGAGACTCTATTGTGCTTTGCACTACGAGAATGATCAACTTTTAATATGTTTCATGATGGATCAGGTTCAGGTAGAGTAATTTTGATGGGAAAAGATCTGTCTCAACAGATAGACTTTTTATGCTTCATATTCATTTTGATTCATTTCCTCACACAACCTAAACTGGTCCATTTAAGCATCTTTTTATGTATTGAATATTTGAGGATAGTGCCAAAGCTATTTATTTATTATAAACTATTATGATAATGCTCACAAAATGCTAGGCTCTCCCTACATCTACAAAAGAAGAAACAGTCATGCCTAGAAGATCTTGCAATTGCCAATTCTTTTAACTTTGTGGTGTCAACTATACAGTATAAACTGTCTTGTAACTACAGAGCAATGTAATATAGATTAAGTTAACAGAATTTCAAATTATGTACGCTTATTAGGTTTTGATTAAACAACTAGCGCTCAGAACTCAATCCAGCAAATATACCTATGTCCCTCTGAATGGCAATATCTTGGAAGGCAGAAGTCCCTGGCTCTGCAATAGTGAGAAAAGGGAAGCCTGCTGTGGAATCTTTTTTTCCAAAAAGCCTTTTCTTGAGACTAGGTTGAGGAGGAGCTCAAAAAATGGAGAATCCATGCAAATTACTTCCCCTATTCCATACTGCTCTGGGCCCAGTTCTCAGGACATCCATCCCTATAGACCATGTAGCCCACAGGAGTTACTCTTTCCTGCATAAATCCTGGAATGTCCGGCATGAGACTGGCTTGCCTTTTTCTCTTTTCTCTTCTTCTTTCTTTTATTCAGTTTAAAGAAACCCTGATCTTGATGAAGCAGCCTTTCCATTCTTGATTAGTGGAGACTGAGGGAGAGACACTTACTCTGATTTTCATTGCTCTGCTGTCAGGGTCTTTGCCTCCTCATTTTGAAATGGGAATGAGACTTTAGCCCAATCAACTCATTTTTCTTTTATGGTAGCTCATACATATTTGTTTGCCCACCCTGCTAACTGGTTCTCTTGCTATGCCCTGAGCTACAAGATAAGGAAGAAACAGAAAAGAAAGAATACCAATGTTTTCTCATTCTTTGGTGTCAGTCCTCATAAATATAACATTAAATTAACACTGGCTTAACAAAACCCCTAGTGCTAGAATGCAAAGCCCAGTGGAGTTAATGAGGGTCTTTCCATTCAGTGGGGATTAGATGATTCCTTTAAGAAAGCATAGAAAACTATGGAGATTCATAAGAAGATTTCTGGACAGTGAGTGAAGAAAAACCTTGACTTGCAAAAGGAGAAGAAATATGGTCTTGTGGCTAATGTATGCGATTGGAGTCAGAAAATTTGGGCTTTATTCTTGTGTAGCGTTTCCCTATCCACCTGGTTACCTCTTTTAGCGCCAATCTCCTTATGGGTTTTGGTGGAGTGGCCTGAGCTTTTCTGGATCCTGCCACCCACTCAATAGTGTGTAACTTCATTTTCTTCCCATATGAATTTATTTGGTGATGCCTCCACCCCACACCTTACTCCTTCCTGGGAAGGTCACCAGAGCAACTTGGGAGGAAAATTCTAATCACAAGGTAACCACCACTTACTTGCTAGATAGTTGGAGACTTCCAACACATAACACAAATGCACAAAATATATTTAACACATTAATTACATTAAACAGGAGATAAATACATCTCTATTCTCAGGGTCACTGGTTCCCATACTGATAATACCTGTGAATTTCCCCAGTCATGTGACCTGATATAGCAAACATAAAATTAATGTCCTGTTGGTAGGATCCTTTGTAGGATCCTTTGAGGATCTGTGGCCACAATATCTTCTGTGCAGCAGTTAGCAGTGACTGGGTTCAGTACAGCCCCAAAGACTCTCAAGTGTGATAAGGTTATAAGTTTCTCCACTGATTTAATAGGGCAGGAGCCAACAAGACACACTTCAGGAAATAAGGGGTCTCCCAAACAATTTTCCTGACTAACTAAAAGATAAGGAGTACTTTTTGCACCTTAGAGACTAACAAATTTATTTGGGCATAAGCTTTCATGAGCTAAAACCCACTTTATCGGATGCATGCAGTGGAAAATACAGTAGGAAGATATATAAATACAGAGAACATGAAAAAATGGGGGTTGCCATACCAACTCTAATGAGACTAATCAATTAAGATGGGCTATTATCATCAGGAGAAAAAAACTTGTGTAGTGATAATCAGGATGGCCCATTTCAAACAGTTGACAAGAAGGTGTGAATAATAGTAGGGGGAAAATTAGCATGGGGAAATAGTTTTTAGTGACTCATCCACTCCCAGTCTTTATTCAAGCCTAATTTAATGGTGTCCAGTTCGCAAATTAATTCTCGCTGTTTCTCGTAGGAGCCTGTTTTTGAAGTTTTTGTTGTTGAAGAATTGTGACTTTTAGGTCTGTAATAGCATCCAGGGAGGTTGAAGTGTTCTCCAACTGGTTTTTGAATGTTATAATTCTTGATGTGTGATTTGTGTCCATTTATTCTTTTGCGTAGAGACTGTCCAGTTTGGTCAATGTACATGGTAGAGGGGCATTGCTGGCACATGGCATATATCACATTGGTAGATGTGCAGGTGAACGAGCCCCTGATGGTGTGTCTGATGTGATTAGGTCCTATGATGGTGTCCCTTGAATAGATATGTGGACAGAGTTGGCAACGGGCTTTGTTACAAGGATAGGTTCCTGGGTTAGTGTTTTTGTTGTGTGATGTGTGGTTGCTGGTGAGTATTTGCTTCAGGTTGGGGGGTTGTCTGTAAGCAAGGACTAGCCTGTCTCCCAAGATCTCTGAGAGTGAGGGATCATCCCTCTGGATAGGTTGTAGATCATTAATGATGTGCTGGAGAGGTGTTAGTTGGGGGCTGAAGCTAGTGGCGTTCTGTTACTTTCTTTGTTGGGCCTGTCCGTAGAAGTAGGTGACTTCTGGGTACTTTTCTGGCTTTGTCAATCTGCTTCTTCACTTCAGCAGATCGATATTGTAGTTTTAAGAATGCTTGATAGAGATCTTGTAGGTGTTTGTCTTTGTCTGAGGGATTGGAGCAAATTTGTTTGTATCTTAGGACTTGGCTATAGACAATGGATCGTGTGATGTGTCCTGGATGGAACCTGGAGACATGTAGATAAGTATAGTGGTCAGTAGGTTTCTGGTATAGGGTGGTTTATGTAACCATCACTTATTTGCACTGTAGTGTCCCAGAAGTGGATCTCTTGGACTGGTCCAGGCTGAGGTTGATGGTGCGGTGGAAATTGTTGAAATCCAGGTAGAATTCTTCAAGGGCCTCCTTTCTGTGGGTCCATATGATGAAGATGTCATCAATATAGAGCAAGTAGATGAGGGGCACTAGGGGACGAGAGCCAGATTATGTTAAATGAATAATTTCAGTATTCAGTTAAACTACCGATAGGCTTAAATTGTACTGTAAAGTTTATTTTTAAAAATGCCAATTTAGCATGTCTAAAACTCAGCAGGAAATAAAATGCAATCAGCAACACAGTGGCTTTTCAATGTGGGGGAGAGAGCATGTGGTCCCTACTTAATTTGTTAAATGATGGAAATATATGCACACAGCAGAAACTCACTAATTTGCCCTCACTAATCTGCACACTCTCTAATTCCAGGCAAAAAATAAAATAAAAAAAATCATCCTTTTCTTCTTCTCAGTAAAGATTTAACTGCAGAGTGTTCTGAGGTCTCCTATTACAGAGAATCCATCATTTTTTAAAATATGCTGCATAGAATATGGGTCTGCTATGAAGAATTATTTTAGATTATGAAATCTAAAAGATGCTTTTCAAATAAACAACAAAACTGATTGATTCAATATCCTTGCTTTTTTATGGTTTGTTTGTTTACTTACAAAATCTAGTAACTTGAAATGCGTGTCGGGAAATTTCAGCTGTGGGTATGTGTATTTAATAATAGACATATTTTAGAAATTATTTCTAGTGCAAGAAGAAGCTGGCACTTGAGCCTTAATCTCAGCTAATTGTACTGAAGTACTAAAAAGAGTCTCTCAAGTCTAGAAACCAACCCTTTCAAAATATCCCTGCCATGCTTTCTCAAATACTGTTCCTTATGCCTGGAGTTTACTCCCTGAATTAATCTGCAAGGCCATGGTGCCCTCCTCTTCGTGTTCAAACCTTTCATTAAAACCTATCTCTATTGTGAGGCCTGTGAGAAATCAGCCAACTCAGAATGCCTGGATTATGCATTGACCAGGGATTTTAGATATGGTGTCTGTTTTTAAGTATAAGGTGATTTGAAACCATGCAAAAGCTGCCTATGCAAGTGTATGACCTTATTTATTGCTACCCTCATTCTCGCTCCCTCAAACCCCTACTCTTATCTCTTTTCATAGACACTTGTGTGTTTTCTGGAATTAGATTTTCTTAATTTATTTGCACAATGGCTAGCTGTGATAGGGGGTTTATTCCCACACTGGCGACTAAAGTGGCCTGAGAGTTCAGTTAACCCGACTGGGTTATACATGGAGCATTAGGCATAATTGGTAATTAAACTGAGCTAGGGAGCTGGGCCTTCATAAAGGAAGGAACAAAGGGCTGCTTCAGAAAGGGCCCAAGTAAGAGGTAGATGGGAGCTTTCTCTTTTGGGTAGAGGGCTGAAAGAAGCACAGGAGGTTTAGAGACAGGCCTGAGCCAGGAAAAAGCCTACAAGGCTATGTTCTGAAATAAGAGGAAGAGAGAACTTTCTAGAAATGAAGCAGAGATCAGAGCTGGAAGACTGAGTGGAGACAGGCAGGCCAGGGACTGCCACCTACCTGAAATCCTGGAGAGAGAGAGAGAGAGAGAGAGAAACCCAGGATCTTGAGTCAGTAGTTAGAAAGACCAGTAGTAGATGGTTTGAAGCTGGGGCTAGCCTGCAAAGAAGACGGCAGCTACCAGCTGAGCCCAGATAGGCTGAAAATTCAATTATTTTGTTATTTTCTGATGGACTTTTAGTGAAAGATTCTTAGGTCCTACAAAGTGTTGGACTATGTCGCTTGGCTAAAGGGCCAGGTCATGCCAATGGCCAAAATAGGCCAAAAACAGCATGTGGAAGACTTAGGCACTGCTGTCTCAATACCACATACAGCCATCAGAGAGTGTGGTATTATATGTCCAACTATATAATACTGTTAACTCCATAGCAGTTTCAGTTCTCTGGCCATGAAAACACATCTTGGAGCTGTTAATTAAGCAGCATGGGAGAAGGCTTTTGGTGAGGCTTAGTTTGGCTCTGTAACATAAAGACCACTCTACTATTTGGACCAGAATTTGGAGGCATGCCATTTTTTCATTAAATATATGGGAATTGTGTTTCCTTTCTAACTGTATTTGTGGTGATCCTTTCTTTTCTTAAAGTAAGACAGGTAAAGTCTTGCTAAAAATATTTTAAAACTATGCATAAAACCAAGTATGCAACATTTTATAGTTGAAGAAAATTACTCTTAAAGGCAGAACAGGAATAATAATATGTTGCTTAAACAATACTTTCAGTGCATCAAAGTTATATTTGAAACTTAATTATCAAAGTATGTGAAATTGTACTTTGAGCATTAAACTAATAAATCTGTAAAAGAAAAACCCTTGTTTTTTTAAATGGCATTTTCAGATTATATCATTAACCATTTCAGGTGGCTGGGCACATATGTACGTTGCCCAGGATTTTAATCACTAGTGATTATGGATGTGTCTATTATTGGGTGCAGGGCCAGCTCCAGGCACCAGCCCACCAAGCTTGTGCTTGGGGCGGCACCTGGATGGGGGCGGTGCGGCGCTTCGGCTCTGGCCGCCGGGGAGAGCGGAGCCGTAGTGGGCTCGCCGCCTTCCCCCGGCGCTCTGGCTGCCAGGAAGAGCGGAGCCGCTGCAAGCTCACCGCCCTCCCCTGGCACTGCAGCGGGCTCGACGCCCTCTCCCCGGCGCTCTGGCTGCCCCAGAGAGCGGAGCCCCAGCCGGACTCTCTGCCCTCCCCCCGGCGTTCTGGCCGCTGGGGAGAGCGGAGCCCCGGCCAGGCTCTCCGCCCTCCCCCCGAGGCTCTTGCCGCCAGCGGAACTGCTGCGGGCTAGCCGCCCTCCCCCCGGCACTCCGGCTGGTTGGGGAGAGCGGCCCGTGGCCAGGCTCGGCGCCCTCCCCTGCCATGCTGGAGGGTGTGGCGGGGGCCGCGGGAGGCTTTTTTGCCTGGGGCGGCAAAAAAGCCAGAGCCGGCCCTGATTGAGTGCACCAGCTTGACATACTCTAAAGGGGCTGGATTACTTGAAAGTGGATGCTTAACATTGTCTGAAGATGGGCACCCCAAATTCTTTGTCATGGGTAGAAATCCTTGCGGTTTTCTGTTTCATTTTTCATGTCTTTCTAACTACTGATTCTCATGTCTGTTCCGTTCTATTTAATTTACAGCTTTCTTAAAGTCATCTTTTCCATGTTCCCAAAACTGAAACAGGGTCAGCTATATAAAGTGACTGGGTATGTGATGTAAATGCACATATTGTCTAATTGTGGGTATGCTGTATTGCCAAGCTAGGTTAGTGGGTATGGACCCCACCAGAACTTGGACTAGAAATAGCTCATCTGGGTCAGAAGGAGGATTATTGAAAAGGAAATTCCAGGGTATATGGAAATGGGACTTGCAAATTAACAATTTTTAACCCAATGTAAACATAGATACAGAAAATTAAGTACAGATTTTGATTGACAGGCTGAAATTGATGAAAGTTGAATCAGTGCTTGGGGTAGTTTTCATTCTCCCTTATTCTGTGAAAACTATCTGCTGTATTGATGGTTATGTAAAGAGAGTTTACATACTATAAACCTGATCTTGTAGTCCTTGTGCGAGCCGGACACCCACTGAAGCTGATGAATTGTGCTGTGAGGCACACTGTGGGTCTTTTCCTTGGAATTTTTTATTTTACTGAACTATGGACTTCAGTTTTCCCTAGGCAAAACAAGCTATCTACATAACCTAAAATTACTTAAATTCTGGCAGTGAAACAATTAATTCCTGCATAACTTACATTGGCTGTTTGGACTTGAGTGGTGGTCTTAAATTATCCTTTGTATTATTAATGCTTTACTCAAATGTAAATGTCCACAATGTTTATTTCTAGTATTATTTATTTGCTTAAATTGTTTTTTCATGTTCACGCTTTCGTTTTTATTAATATTTTTGACTTAAAAATCATTTTGTAAACCAAATTGTCTAAAGCTGAATGTATGTAAAATTTAGACAGATACTCATGAGTTGGGACCTTATAATCCTTGGTTGTACAGTACAGGAAGGAAGTCTGTTAAAGATGTAGTGCCCTAAGTACATATTATTAATATTCACACACTTCTTTATCCTATAATTAAGGACCTACTTAATTTGCAATATTGCGGAAATTGCAGATCCTGCAATGTTAGGCTTCCATTGCAAATTTGATTTTAATTAGCTTACTCTGAACAGTCCATAATTTTGCATACATATTGAGGTTTCAACACACTTTTTTCCCCATTAGCTCAGTAGAGCTCCATTATCTGATCTGACAATGGATGGGGCTCAGGTTGTCAGCCCCACACATTAATGTCTGTAATATAGTTGCAGTAAAATGTTTGGTTATCAAAAAAATTAGCAGGCATAACATAATACTTGAGTGTTTATATTGTTTCAGCAATTTTTTTAAGCAAATAAGGTCTTCTCTGGCTTTTTCAAACTGTCATAATTAATAAAGGTCATTTTTACTGTTCCATGATTTTCCATGTCTTGTCCACAACTCAGCCACAATTGTTTGACAATCATCCTGAAATTCAAGTAGGGCCTTAAATATAATAGATTAAATATTTAAAGTGAACTAATCAGTACAGTCAGAAAGTGGCATTACATCCTTATTCTCAGCCCGCCATAGAAAAGGGGGAAGTGGAGTCTGAGGAAATAAAAACTGTAGAAAAAAGAGGCTCTCAGGTGTCCTCCTGCACAGGGACCTGATCCAGTGCCCACCGAAGTCAATGGAAAGATTCCCATTAATTCCACTGGGCTTTGGATCAGTCCCAGGTGAAGGATGTAAGAGAGCATGAGTAAGTTTATCTCTTGTCTGCTAGTTGGTTCAATATGAGCTAAAGGATGGCCAAGGAGGCATTTGGTCATGCTGGCAGCATCTTATTCTAAATATAGGAAATCTCCTGCTCAAAAACTACATGTGACCAAATGTGTCTAACTCATGAGGTCTAGGATAATGTAAAAATGGGAATGGTGTTTGGTCACTCTACTTCCCATTACATTTCCTGAAATGTAGAAAGACAGTTTTTTCACACTTGATCTTGGAGTTACTGAGGCTTAACACCTTGAATATCTTCAGAACCCAGGTGGATGACAACTCTTCTAAGTTAGCTCAGGATCTCATGACTGATTTGGCATTCAGGAGGCAACTGTAGGAGGTTTCTAGTTCAATGACATGAAGCTGATCAAACTTTGGGCCTTCATGATGGGATTGTGACTTTGCTCAGAAAGGGTGTCTCCATGCATAATGGATGTTATGGAAGAAAGCACAGTGTTATTTGTTGGCGATGACTGGCCTGCTGTGCTCACATCACTGATGGAGCAGTAGAGATAAGAAGGATCCTAAGCACAAAACCTATTATACACATACTACTTCTGTCTGCCTAGGTAATGTAATTAGGGGATTGAAATGTAGATTTGGGCAAAATCTAGTTCACCTTGCTCATACAAGTAGTGTCTTATTTTAAGGGCCCTGCTTGAATGAGTAAGGGAAAAAATTAATCTAAGGTGGAGAGAATTTAGGTGTCATCTCTGACTTGCTGTGTCATATGGGCATGTTCTGAATGGATATAATCTTGAGGTATCCAAGAAAACAACCTGCCAGTGACACTATGCATAGTTATGAGGAAAGGATCTTCTTTTCTCATTTTAGCATCTGAGTTTGAAAAGTTCTGAGGATTATCTGAGCATTTTTAAAATTTAATGTCGGGATGACTTTGATAAAAGGATGAGATAGTAGCAAATAAGAGACATTAGTGTCAATAATTGAATGAGATTGCCCAAAAGTAATTACTGTATTCTTCGCTTATGTGATTTTTTAAAAAATCTTTTTATGTAAAATTCATTCAGTGTCTATAAGTAAGTGCATGTATTTGATTTTCTGTCTTTTTTACCCCTTGAGTGATATGCCCATGGCATGTGCAAGTTTATGTCTTTTATTGTTTGTCCAATCTTTTCAATACAGGATAGACTTTACATTTTATAGCCTGCAGCCATATACTGGATGACTAGGGTACTCCAAAGGTTAGCGCTTCATTATAAAAACGTTGCTTTTTGTTTCTCTTCTGAGCCTTAAATAAATACTAATGAAAGTTGCTTTTTCTGTTATGGGAATTTTGTGTTCATTTACATTTCAGTGCTGAAAATGAAAATAGGTAAAGAGAGCTGCAGAAAGGAGGGCAAATTGTTAAATGTACTCACGGTTCTTTAAAAAGAACAGGAGTACTTGTGGCACCTTAGAGACTACAGCCCACTTCTTCGGATGCAAGTGGGCTGTAGTCCACGAAAGCTTATCCTCTAATTTGTTATTCTCTAAGGTGCCACAAGTACTCCTGTTCTTTTTACGGATACAGACTAACACGGCTGCTACTCTGAATCCTGTCACTGTTCTTTGATACTTAAGAATATCCCATCATGTCTGTTAGTATTGACCTTGGGCCAGATTCTACAGCATGCTGAGTGCCACTAGCTGTCATTGACTCCAGTGTGAATGCTGAGTGCTCACCACACAGTAGTGGATAAGGAGAGTCTATAGTTAATAGTCAAGTTAATTTTAAATATTAACATGCTATGAAAATTATGGTAAGATATGATCTCATTTTACCTTCAGTGATCTGATTCATTTCTGATCAGTTTAGTGAAAATTTTCTTCACTAATAAAACTAAAATTATTCAAGAACACACACAACCTGAATAAAATACATTAAAAAACTCCATATTCTTGGACTTTAGTGTACAAACACACTGAGTGGCACATGTACACCAGAAAAATATTAATAATAAAAACAGCATTCTCAGAAATAAACTATTTTAATCACTCCTGAAATAGAGAGAAAATAGGAAGAGAAGAGAAATATAGAAAAGGGTAAGTAAATCATGAACATGAATTTAATTTACATTGTTATGTTCATACAAAGCACACGGGATCTTTATAGAGGAAGGGGTAAATACACAGCATTTATTGAGAATACCACAGTTAGCATATGCTTTTTAGACACACTCACTCTCTCTCTCTCTCTCTCCTGCCAGTGATGTTCATAGTTACCAGTCTGTTGTAGCTTGAATCAATCTAATGGCCAGTTAGATTGAGCATGAATGTGGAGCTGGGTTCTGTCAGTCGCGATCCGATGCACCGAGGCTTTGCAGGACTGAACCCAGCGTTCCATGGCAAAACACCCCAGCTTTATAGTTGTAAATTCCTATTTGAGTTCATGCATTTTGCAATGTCATTCTGTAATCATTAGTCCTTAAGTGGTGTTATCATTTGATGGTTATTGTCGGGCTTCCCATCGTTATCTCTTATTTGTTATCTCGCCTTTGGGGGTGCCTGCCTCACCTCTGAGGTCGTCAATGCTGCTAATATATTTTAACAATGAATGTTTTCTGATTGTCTCCTGGTCTTTCCAAGTCTCTCACTTCTTCTTGACCATCTGGACATTTGTGAATGCTTTGACACCTTATCTTTTCCTGATGCATACATTCCTCATTTACACAAACAATCTCTTACAGAAACCTTCAAAGGTATACAGACAGCAGAATACATTGTAAATCAAGCCTTGCTAAATCTTATAACTAAAACAATTCACATTTGGGCTTCAGGCCCTCAACATTCCTCTAATCTTCTTAACATATATACAATAGAGAATCCTGTCTCTTACTTCCTAATTTGTAATACATATAGGAAACCATAGTAGCTTTATAACTTATTCTAAAACAAAAGGGTGACCATAATCACTCATAAGGATTGTTCTGGTCTGTCATTCCTTTCTGCTATTCAAAAGGGGTGGCTGACAGGATGAAATTAAATCATACATTAATTCTCATAGTACAGTATAAAATCCAGCTCCTACAACATTCTCTGTTGTATTTATGATTGCTGTGAAATCCTCCAAAATCTCATAAGACTGTTTTAAAATAATCATTCACGCAGTACATTAGCTCTTCAAAAGATACCATTTCATCTGAGAGTTTGAACTAATTTCATCATGTTCATGGGAATAGAACTTCCAATCTGTGCAAGAATAACCTTTTTGAAGAACTTAAGTAGTACTAGCATAGCTAATGATCTCTCCTTCTGCAACTGGGAAAGATAATTAATTTTGATAAAATTGGCAATTGAAGTACATCAGATTCTCATTAACTGAGTGTATGTCTACATTAGAAATGTAAGTTGATCTATTTCTACTGTGGTGGTGAATGTCCACACCACACTTCTTGGGTCGGTGGTGCATGTCCTTACCAGGAGCACTTCCACTGGCCTAAGAAGGGCAGTGTGGGGAGCTGAGCGCTCAGGCTCCTGGCAGGCTGCCCTCCTCCCTGTTCTTCCCCAGGAGTGGGGGAAATGGCCTGGGATTTCTCCCCTCCCTGTTCCCACCAGGAGCTGGGGGAAGCCGCCGGGGCTTCTTGTCCCAGCTCCCAGCCGGGAGCAGATTCCAGCTGCCAAGCTCTCCAGGGGAGCTGGGAGCAGCTCATGCTGTGAAATTGACAAGACAGCCAACAGCCCAGATAAGGGCTGCAATGCCTACACAGACACTGTGTCGCCCTAGCTATACTAACCTAGGCCTTACACCTCTCATGGAGGTGCAGTTGTTATGTTGGTGTAGTAGGGCACTTACATCGGTGGGAGGAAGGCTGTAGTGTAGACACTGACATTATTAGATCGACATAAGCTGCCTTATGTTGATCTACCTGCGTAGTGTAAACAATCCAGAGGCACCTCAGTGGTCAGCCTGTAATACTAATAAGGTGGCTGACTCATCCTGAAATAAACCTGATTCAAGTAAATGACTTGAATGGGTTTGGGATCAGGTCCTAGGAGAATAGCCAGTTTAGAAAAAAAATATATACTTAAGTAAAATATTATGCTGGTTAGAAAGATACTCACTGTATCTCACCTTTTATTTGGTCTTAATTTCTTCTTCTTTGAAGCTTTATTTGGCACTACTCTATTAAATATCAGATCATCTATCCCTTTCCTAATGGTTCCTAACATTCTGGTAGGTGCAAGCTCAGAGGAAGAGTTTGAAAAGTCTCCGTATATTCAGTGAAGAATAGTAAACTGAATATTAAGTAAACATCGACCTAATGATGATGTAGGAAGGGAGGGAAGCATAAAAGCATATGGTTGTGTAGTACAATGGGGTAGATGGGAAGTGATGCTTAGAGAGAGGGAGATTCCATTCTAAAGCATCTATGGTATGAGTAAACATACACAGTGCTGATTGGTATTTTGAATTACAACAAATGCAGAAAATTTTCATATCTCTTATTTTAATAGATGATTCATTTTATTCATTGTTTTTAGTAGGCATCATCTGTTTCATTATTTGTTGTTCTCTAATCCTGAAAACATAATGCCCATACCATATGTTGTGGTGTTTGTATTCAAACAATATGGAGACAAAGAAGATTTTTATACTTTGCCTCAGACTGATTTCTGTCCTATTTTGTTTTACTGTAAGAAGCAGAGATTAATCTGTGGAGACTTTAAGAATAAAGTCCAAACCTGATGAGGGAATTTGTAATATAATGCATTTTATGCTGTTATTCAAAACACTTGAGTGGAATGATTGGAGTCTTTTGCACTGAGCATTCCTATTAATGAAGAAATATAAATAAATATTTTGTCAGGGCTCACTACATGAGGATAAAGTGCAAATTCAGAGGCACATTGAAAGATGATGGAAGCTGATTCTTAGAGACAAGTGAGTTTATGGACAAAGAATACAGGCATGCCAGAAGCAGGTACTGGATGATGGGCTGAATAACTCGATAAATTGTCCAGTAGTGTTCATTTCCTTTTAAGCATCTGGCACCAGCCACTGTTGGAAGATGGGATGCTGGGCTAGATAGACCATGGGTCTGACTCAGTATGGCCATTCGTGTTCATGAAAGTTTGTGATGAGCTAAAATTATCTTGCTTGTCCAAGTATTCACTCGTATCTATGAGAACCAAATGGTTAGTAATTCTTGCCTGCAACTCCTAAAATATGTTGTCTAGCTGAAGCAGAGCAAAATGGTTTGGAGTCAGGTTAGGGTAGAATGCTAATGACAAATGAAAGACCAAAACATTAGTGGAGCTTTAGAAAATGTCCTCCTTCTTGTTGAAAACACCCTGGTATTTTATTGAATGTGCAACAGACATAATAAACCCAAATCTGTAGTTGCTTTTGAAGATTTAATGACATCACTAATAGGACCAGTTATTTTGAATAAAGCTTTAGAAGCAATTAAAAATATGATGCACTTTTCCTTAAACAAATAGAGTATTTTCATTTGAATTTTGTGCTTCCCTGAGCTTTGGGACCTTTTCTGACCGTATGAGAGAAGTCGTTCACTTTGGTACTTTTTAAAATTAATTTTGTTGTCTTAATTGAAATGGTATTTGCATTTTTATAAGATCTTAGCATGATATATTTCCTTAATATGGTGTAATAAGATTTCATACTTTGGGATGATGTATGATTGTTGCCTCACAGAACATTCTTATAAACAAGATGTTTAATCTCAGTTAACACTTTATATAAATTTTTAAATGTACTCAAGTAAATAATTTACCTGCCTTACTCCAAAATATTACAATTCCAATCACTTTATTTCAACCTCTTCCCCCTCTTTAAGATGCATTCTGAAATGGAAGGTTCTTAGCACACCTTGGCTCTGGTACCAAGAATAAATGGTAATGAAAATGCTTTATAATGAATGGTTAAGGGACAAGGAATTGATACCCCCCCCATACACTTCTCTCTTCTTCTAAAAAATTAAACACATTGGACTCAATCCTTCCTGTGCTGAGCTCACCCTGAACACAGTGGAAGCTAGGGTTACCATACGTCCGGATTTTCCTGGACATGTCTGGCTTTTGGGGGCTCAAATCCCCGTCCGGGGGGAAATCCCCAAAAGCCGGGCATGTCCGGGAAAATCGGGAGGGCTGGGTGGTGCTCGGCCGGGGCCGGCGGTGCGGGGCCGGAG
>NC_048300.1:167267947-167366186 GCF_013100865.1 Trachemys scripta elegans
GGGGGGGCCGGACTGGGCCGCGCCTCCTCGCACTCCCCCCCCCGCCGCCCCAGCTTATCTGCTGCCTGCCTGCCTGCCTGTTTCAGGCTTCCCGCGAACATTTGATTCGCGGGAAGCAGGGGAGGGGGCGGAGACTTTGGGGAGGGGGTGGGGTTGGGGAGGGGGTATGGGCGGGGCTGGGGGCGGGGCCGGGGGCCGTGGAGTGTCCTCCATTTGGAGGTACAGAATATGGTAACCCTATGGAAGCAGCAAACCTTTTTCTTTCTGAGTCCCTCTCCCCCCCACCCCTTGCTTTAAGCACTCCATGGCCAGCACAGGAGAGGGGAGCCTTGAGGCTCCGGGCTTCAGCTGCCAGGTGTGTGGGGGCCCTAGGGCATAGGTGTATTTTGATTTCTATTTTGGAGGGGTAGGGCCTGGTGGAGTTCGGGCCAGCTCTGCACGGTAGGGCCGCAGGAGGGAGTGCCACCTCCACCCCCTCGCTCACTTCAGCAGGCCACACTGTCTGGGTTGTGGTGGCACAACCAAAAATTGTAACTCAAAGGGGCGGGGGAGGGGGACGGGCTCAGCTCAAAAATCTAAAAAACGCTCCGAGTGCAGGCAGGGGTTAGCTAGGAGCTGTGTGCGGGGGGAGGGGTGGCTTGGGGCTCTGTGTGGGCGGCGGGTAGCTAGGGGTTTGGTGTGGGTAAGGGGATAGCTCAGGAGTAGCTAAGGGCTGTGTGGCCTTCCTGCGGTTGCTGCTCCCTGAGGGCTTTGCTGGCCCCAGAACTGGGTCCCCCCACCTATGCAGCTCTTACTGGCCGTGAACAGTGAAAGGGGGCTGAGAGTTGAGGAGCAGCTGCAGCCCCAGGCTCTAGCCTCAGCAGACAGAGAGGGTCACAGCTGCCTACTGCATGGCACCAGCCACAGCAGCAGCTGCCCAGCAGTGCCCGGCTTCAGCTTCCCACTTCTGACCTGGCCAGGTGTTGGGGCCTTGTGCAGTGGGAGAAGAGGAGAGGTGTGTGTGTGTGTGTGTCTGTCTGTCTGTCTACCTCCAGGACTGCCTGTTCTGGTTAAGGCACTGTAGTTTGGGCAAGCAACCCCCACCCCACTCTCTTCCAACTCTGCCCATGGGTTTGAAGCTTCTGCCCCTCAAACCAGCTCGCAGCCCTCCAGTTCAGAACCACTGGTCTAAATGAGGATGATTCTTGGGGCACAAGTCAGAGCAGCTACAGACAAACAAATGAATAGGAACTGGGGAAAGAGCTGGAGGGGATTGTTGGAAAGGATTGTTTCCTTTGGTCCAAGTGGAGTGAGACTGAAGTGAAGAAACAGAGAGGAAGCAGGAAAGAGTGGGAGCAAGTAGCAAGTCAGCATACAAGAGAATGTCCCAAAGCAAAAACCTCTAGAAAGCATACGCCCCTGACATCATAATAGTTCAATGGTGCTTGCTGAGATTGCTTCAGTAGCTGTTTCCCTTGGCTTATGTTTCTACCCTGAGCTGGCTCAACCTTGGATTCTCCCTTCCCAGAGTCCACTGGACTTGGGTTAGGGTGGAGCTGTATGCGGTTTTGTGCTTCCTCCCCCCGCCCCCCCATTCAAGGGCATCTGTGATGCACAGTTCAAGGGGTATTGGTGGGATACATGAATAGGCCACCCTGGCTCCCACTGGTGCCGCTGTGGCTGCTGAAACTGCTTCTGTAGCTGACTTGACACTGCCCCATATACAATCAGTGACACACTGTAACCCTGAGTGCTTCCGTGCTGTTCAGCTTTGACTTAGAGCCCTGATATCAGCAGCATGTTCACAGCACAATGACCTCACCCTGCCTTCCACTAGCCTAGTTACTCCCTGCAGGGTGACACCAACAGCTCTCCAGTCCCCCAAAACCATCTCCCCTGCAGGGTCCATTCCCTATCATTGGACCTTCACAGAAGGTATTAGGTTTGCTGCCTCCAAAAAGACAGAGTATACACACCAGCCTGGTAGTTTAGCTACTTAGCTACTTCACCCTTCAGTTTGATACACAGTACTGAGATGGCTTTGTAATAAAACAAGAATAACTTTATTAACTGTTTAAAACAGACCTTTAAATGATAAGAACAGAAGACACATATATGGTTACAAGTAAAGCAAAACACATCATTTATTCTAGTGACTAAAACTTTAGCAAGTTGAAATCTTTTGTCTAAGCAGGTTTCTTACCTATATTCAGTTCCAGCTACTCTTGGTTTTCAGGCCAAAAGGATCTGCTTTTCATGTGCTGAAAGGATGCCACTCCCCTTTGCTCCCCAAAGGATGCCAACATGGCTTTCTGCTTCTGTTTATATTTCCCAAAGTCTATTTTCTCTGTTTCAAGAGCCAGGAAAGCTTCCGGTGGGGAGGGGGTACAAGCTCCATCGAACATTGATCATTAAGCTGTCTTCTCCTCCAACTCCTCACTTATTTAGCTTGATGCTTTGTTTTGCTGGTGAGCATATATAAATATCCTATGAATAATAGGTATTATCTATGTCATATATATTAGTATTAGCACAAATATTATAGATGTTATATAGCCCAAATTGGCCTATGATTTTCATATAACTTGCTCACTTATGCTAAATATCTCATAACTTCTTGCATTCACTGAAGTAAGTTTTGGCTTGAGCAAATAAGAAAGCTGTCAAGATCATGACAGATGAATGTTTACCATAGCATCAGAAAGGGAATCGCTCTCTCAGGTCTGTACTGGAATATCCCAAAGAAGAGAACAAGGCACGATTGTTCAACCCTAATACAGACCTAGAAGGTGCCTTCACACTCTTTGGGACCTGAAATGCATGTGTTCAAAACAAAGAGTTAAGTGGTACACCATGGTACCAGAAAAAGAAGGTAGGAAGCTATATGTCATCTGAAACTTGATTTAACACCTTTCACTTTTGAACAGGTTGGGTATGAAAAAGATGACTCTAGGTATGTAACTTTGGGATCACATCTTCTGCAGAAGGTGAATGTAACAACACTATACAAGACAGTTTCCAAGAGACTGGCATCATATAGAACCTTTTTCCTGTACTATATTATTACTGGCTTCTAGCAATAAACTTGACTGACATTGGTTATTTGGTCTCTTGAATATATTTCATAACAAACCATATATATATTTCATAACAAACCAAAGTGTAGTCAAGCAATTGATTAAACAGTTTCTCAACAGTTTACCTTATATGTAGATTTACTTTTCATTGTCCTCCGTGGTGTTACCTAGCTCAACTTATATTGGAGGCATAGAAAAACTGATGAAACAACATTCCTTTGCTAGGACAAGCTGGTCTTATGCTTTGTTTGCAAAATGCCTTTTAAGAACCTATTTCCAGCACAAATCTAAAATTCTTTATACACTGCCCATACATACATCATTCAATAATATGAATGACCAGCATGTTACTGGTCTGTAATGTAACCTTTTAGATACACTCGCTGCCCCAACACACTGTTGTCATAATCTCTATCTGGTATGGTATGGTATGCCCTCTGCCATTTGACATTGAGGGACTCCTTAGATCTCTGTCTCTCACACACTCACTCACACACAGCTTTATTGCTTTCAGTGAATTTACACAGGTGTAAGTGATAAAGAGGAATTGATCACAGAACTAAAAATAGTGGTTACTTAGGTGCAAGTGATCATGACTTGATTACATTTGTTAGATGTAAAAGTTCCAACTTGTAATATATCTATATGGTGCTTTAAAAAGGGCAGTTTCATAAAACTTTAAACAATTATGAGTCAAATCAGCTGGGAGAGGAAAAACCTAAACAGTAAAATATGAATGATAATTGGGAACTGTTTTAAGGAACATTTTGTATTAGATGCCAATATGCCACAACAGACAGGGATGGCTCTGGTGATTTAAAAAATTCAGTCCTGCTTAGAGCAGATGTGAAAGCAGAGGGGGAAAAGAAGGTGGGAGGGGTTAATAGCACCGAATATAAATTAAACACTGGGAATTATAGAAAATTGATAAGGGAAGCAAAAAGACAAGTTGAAATTTGTGGTCAACAGAGTTAGGGACAATAAGAATTTGTTTTAAAGTACATTAGGAAGAAAATAGATCTTAACAATGGTATTGGTCTATTACTAGAAGGAAATGGTAAGTGGTCAATAATAGTATAGAACAGACCAAAGTATTCAGTAAATACTTCTGCTCTGTTTTTGGGGAAAAAGCAAGATGATGTATTCATCTACAATAGGATTCCATTCCAATAGGATATAAAGAGGATGTTAAACTTTTTAAAATCAGCGGAGGAAGTTCCTATAAGGTTACATAAAAACTAATGTTGGACCAATATTTAAAAAGGATAAATGGGATGATCCAGGTAATTACAAGGCTGTCTAACACCAATCCTGGGCAAGATAATGGAATGGCCAGTACAGGCTGATTAATTAAAGGAAGGTAATTCACTAAATGAGTCTTTCTTTAAATAAATTTAACCATAAATAAAGCTATGATTTAGTCACGGGTATTTTTAGTAAAAGTATTGGATAAGTCCTGGGCAATAAAAAAAAAAAGTCACAGCCCCAAAATTAAATCTGAGATGTTTTGGGGGCACTCCTGTGGACGCTGCTGCTCCTGGCAGTCCGAGGCAGCGCCCAGGACCAGTTGCCTGAGCAATGGCAGGTGCGCTGGCCCCAGTGTCACCCAGTTGCTCGGGCGGCCCTGGGGTCAGCCACACTGGCCACTTCAGAAGTCACGGAGATCCTCTACAATTTATTCTAGGGAAATGGTGAGATCAGCTACCCATGTGCTCCCTTGTTGCTGGGCGGGGGAGGCGGAGGGAGGCGGGGGGGCGGCTCAGCTCTGAACTGCTTTGCTAACAATTTCTCCCTCAACAGGCTTCTTAAACTCCACACAAACTTTTCTTATCAATTCACCAGTGTGATACAGGGACCCATTGGTGGTTCATGACTCTATCAGCAACTCTTGTCAGGCCTGATAATACTTACTTCACCTAGCATACTGTTGTCATGTTACCCAAAAGATAGCAAGTAATATTACTAGAAAACTAATATCCCACTGATCATTAATAGTCTTGCACGATGTAGGTACTAGGTATGTACAAAGAGTTATGTGCTAGAATTATGCTCATAAAATCTGTTTGGCAAGCAGTGTATAAGACCAGTCTGCCGTAGCATTGTGTATTTGCTCGGCTGACCAGGCAAATGAAGATGCATGGTAAACCAAAGCCATCAAACCAATGTGGAAGCAGAGAAAGAACTGACAGGAAGGAACTGCAATGCATGACAGTTCTTTCTCTGCTTCCACACCAATAAGGGGAGGATGTAATGTCTCAACTGTTGGGAGGACCCAGCATGAAGTCTGCATCAGACTGCATGGCGTCTTTTCCCAGAAGCAGTAAAGGAACTTCATCTGAGCATACACTTCAGTGGCTTATTAGACTATAAAGACAGGGGCTCTGAACCAAAGTAATAGAATCAATTAATTTTATACAATATTAGAGTATTCTAAAAGTACATCAAGTAAGGTCTTTTATGAAAGCTAATGAGACACTGCTGATGAATATCATTGTAAAATATATGTATTAGCTCTACAAGAGCACTATAAATACTGACTGAGATTATGCTTTAAGTCTGTGACCAAACCTAGGGAGAAACAGACATTGTCCTGGGAGGGAAGGCTGCTATCTACCTGTCTCTAATTAAATTAAACAAAGTGCAGCCAAAAACAATGGATGCCCTATTTATATACAAATCAGCATGGGGGTGGGAAGCGCACTGGAAGAGAAGAACAGCATGAGGTCATCCTGAATCTGGGGACAAAATCGTGAGTTTGGGAAGATATAAGGAGAGGGAAGAAGCCATCTTGGTATCCATCAATGGACAGACACAAGGGACCAGAGGACTTGCAAGCTGATAAAGACGGACATTTCAGCCAAGGGAGTTGAAGTCTCTGGCAACTGAATATAGATGAGAAACCTACTTAAGCAAAGATCTTTCACTTAGGAAGGCAAGGGAAACCAGCACCTTGCACTTCTGTTGAAGGTCCTGACAGAAAGTCAGCTATGGCTGGAAAGAAAAGCGATTGATAAGAAATCTATCTTTTAATCACAGCTGCAGTATAACTTAAGTCTTAGCTGCTAGAAAGTGTATTTTACTTATATTTTCTTGTAATCATTTGGTCTTTATCTCTTGTACTTGAACTCACTTAAAATTTCTTTAACATAAAACAAGCTTACTAACAATGTAAACCAGCCCAGTGCTGGGTTTGAATTGAAGTGATTGTTAACTCTAGTTACAGCTACAAGCTGCTCTGCTTTTATCTCTTCAGAGCAACAACAGGGGACTTTTTTTTTCCTCTGAATGTTCCACGAGAAGGCTGGAAAATGTCAGGGTAAACTGTTTGGGGGAAATTCAGGGGAGGTGTTGGGATCACTCTGCAAGTAGTAACCAACGCTGGTGGAGACTGGAATGTGGCTGTGGTGTAACAAGCAGACTGCTGGAGTCAGAGTTGCTTAACACACACACACTCAGTGCATGCTTGTATGCTGGCAGGGAACATCCAGACAAGTGAGCTACAACAGCAGAGCATTTTAAGGCACTAAGGCTTACAACTTCTGACTAGTTTGGTTTGAACTCCAAAATGTGACAACCACCCCTTCTCATGGATCTGAGTTAATTCAGATAAATAAAACTCAAAATCCAAAAACACTGTCCATCCGTTTTACCCTCTCATTGGGTCACTCCTAAGCTTTTCCTGCCTGAAGTCTCAGTAGGGAAACCCCATGTCACAGGTCTTTCTTCTGGAGCCTGCTCCCTCCCAGATTCCTCCAATTCACCCTACTCCCAGGCCCTAGCTGCCTGGACTGTCTGGTTTCTGGCTCTAGTCTCCAAATCCCTTGGTAGTAGGGTCTTCTCTTCAGAATCCTTTCTTACTTCCTGCAGTTTCCTGAACTTCACTGCAGCCACCTGCTGTCTTTAATAGGGAATTACCTGATCCAACCGAGGTGTACCTCTTCAGTAATCATGACTGGCTAGCTCCAGGGCTTCCAGCCCTTAATGGGCAAGCTACCCTGTTACAAGAAGGAATGTGCTTGTACTTAGTAACGTGTTTAGGACTCTGAGCATGGTCATTTGGTCAAATCCACACTTCTGCCTCTCTTGGGGTAGAAGAAAGGGGGACCTGATGACATTGTCCCCTGCTTCAAATCAGGTTACAAGGTCACAGCACAGGGGCAAAGCATTGGGACTCCTAAGTCATAGTAAGCTGAAGGCACTGGATTTCCCTGATCCGGCTCTGCATACCACTTGATTGTGATCTGCGATCCACCAATGGTACTCATACCACAATTTGAGAACTGAGAGAGTGCAATACTTCAGTACATCTTCTATCACTTCATGACAATATGTAATGGGGCACAAAGCAGCAATATAATGAAAGAAGAAAAAATAAAATCCATTTCTGTGAACTGTCTTCAGTGGTTAGCATTAGAAAATTCATTCTGTTTACAGTCATTAGATTGCGCACTAAAATTATCTACCTGTCTCCAATGAAATTAAGCAAGGTGTGACCAAAAACAATGGAAGCCCTATTTATATATGAATCAGCGGGGGGATAGGAAGCCCACAGGAAGGGAAGAATAGCGTGAGGTCATCCTGAGTCTCTTTTTGTGAATTCCCAAGAAAAGCAATCAAACTTGTTTTAGAAATTTATTTGGGGGGGGGGGGTAGTTCTGCAACTCCAACTCCTATGCAGAGTAGCACTTCTGAGTGCAGTCCCATTAATTTCAGTGGGACTAGTTGTGTGGGTAAATATTGCTCAACAGGAGTGCATCGCAAATCAGGCTCCTCAATTATTTTTTTTAATAGTCGGTGTAATGATGCCAGAAAATAAATTGTTAAAGTGGACATTGACTTAATTATGTCATCTGCATATAGATTTACATTTGTATTGATTCCAGTGGGTTTTATTTACAAATGTTTTATACAGTGGGCCAGATTCACTCTACAGTAATAATTTGGAAATTCCCTTTTAAGTCAGTGTAACAGAGGGTAGTATCTGTCCCCATGTTTTTAAATCAGTAGCTATACAGTGCAGTTCTGGCACTATGATTTATGTCCGAAACAGTGGCATTCCATATTCCCGTAGAGTATTTTAGATAAATGAATTCATACAAAATTAACTTTATATTCATTGCTAATATGAACACTATTTGTGTTCCTGCTCAAAATACCACAGATACTGCTGTAATAAGCATACTTGCTTTTACCAAATAAATTGTTGTTTGCAACTTGTCACAAAGTTATGACAGATAACATAAACACTCGTATGATACTGTAAATGAAGGGGTTTTTTTTTGGAGGGGGGGAGTGAAATTGTGAAATGAGGTCTATTTGGGAGCAATTTTACATGCATAGCCCACGAAAACACACAATAAATATAAAATAATACAGACTTATGTGAATTGTGATTACATCTATCTTTGTAGGAATTCTATTAAGTTGTACTGAAGCAGAGATTTCATTCATTCTACAAGTTGACATTTTTTTGACTTATCAACTCAATCTTTCTTGACAGATATTGGGGAAAATAATATTGTTTTTGACAGAGCTATTTCAATTGTTAAATGTCAGAAATATGTACCAAACTACCACATTTTGGCAGCATGAAATTGTATGTATGAGCAATTGTCCTTCAACAAATTGCTGCCACACTGAGGAGGGCAAGGATGAGAAAAAAACAGAGCACCTGTCCTTCACTTTATATCTATATCCCTACTAACACACAGTAAGTAAAAGGACCACTTGTTTAAGATGGACAGCAGGCTGTTTTCATTAAGTGAAAACATCTGGCATTGGGAAAACACATGCTCCAGCCACAACCTGTAACTAACCAGAATATGCAGTTGTCCTTGTCGTTGCTAAATTGTCCAGCCGTACAAACCCAAATTAATCTTCTGGTTTAGACTATTAATTTTGCTAAGAACCAGGTGGCATACCTGGGAATAATTTTATTTAATGTCCACTTCTTTACCCTAAGTTTTCTGAATCACAGACGTATTTATTGGCACCTTTCAATTCTTCTGCTTACCTACAAAATGCAGAAGATCACAAGACATACAGCAACTTGCTCACTAGAAAAAGTGCTATATTAAAGTGTGTATAGTCCATTAGTAATGCGTAACATATATGCAGCAAAAAGAGCTGCTTCTAGAGACAGTTATATTTAATTTTTCATTCTCTTTTTACAAGTACAAATGTGATTATGGTATTATAAATAGATACTGCTGTGATGCTTCCACAATACTCATCAGGGTATAGACAATAGATGTGTTATACCTGCTGCATATCATAATAAACATAACCATTGCATTAATACCTTGTCCTGCTCTACCTGCTTCTTTGTCTATCAACATGTCTCTCATAGACTATCAGCTGTTTGAAACAAGGACTGTCTTTTTATTATATGTGGAGTGCCCACTATAACAGGACCATGACCCCTACGCGCTACTGAGCTAAGCATATAATTAAAGTTGGAGCTACTAGCTCTATCTATTAGATAAGGTTGCTTACCACTTTCTGCTACACAACTCTGTCTTCAATTCCTTATAATTTTTCCATTTGGTTATAATTTTAACCATTAAGGAAAACTTTTCCCCATGTTAAAAAACATATTTACAACCATTGTTGAATCTCTAGTGCCTACATGTCTTACAGCAGGGACTTGAAATTTGGCAGGGATGTTGCTCTGGAGTCGAGAATGTGCCTTTTGCCCAACCCCATGTAAATACACACACATTTGGCCCAGTTATAAGCTTCTGAAAAATTCACTTTTCACATATGCATTAGAGGTTTTCAGAGGCTGGAAGATAAGTTTTTTGAAGATTTTGTCTGCACTGTGCATACTCCACCCTACAGACTCTGTGCATTCCCCACAGAACAACTGAATATGATCCAATCCAGGATTGCAGGAGCAGAGGAGGACTTTCTGTGTAATTGCTCCCCCTGTCCGCTGTGGGGCTAGGTGTTGGAAATAAGAGCAAGGAGGCTTTCTCTCCTCTTCTCTCAATACCCTTGCGGGAGTCTAAGTGGTCAGGAAGAGGAAGTAGCTTGACTCAAATGCAGAGGACGGTTGGAACATGGGTAGGCAGGAGCTAAGGGGAAGAGGGTATAGCTGTTGTAGTGGAGCAAAGAGGCAGGAGACAGAATAGATGAAAATACTCGCAGTTTCCTGGGGAAAACTTTAGCTATCCACACATGCACATTCACACAATGAATCCCCTTTCCCCAGTGTTCTATTCTAGGGAATTTCAGAATTACTAACAGTTGTTATAAATGAATTTTCCACATCTCATCTCCTTCTTTATCCTCTGTATCCTAGTTTCTGGCCCTTCTCTATTTCTAGAGTCACAGTATCTGGGTATCAGGCCCATTAGGCATCTTAAATTCTGAATAGACCCCATGAATGATTGAACTGTACCATGTATTAGGGAATTTTTCCCTCTGTTTTTTCTGTTTTCACTGAGCAGTATGTATGTAAAAATAAAGTTTTTGATTTGTATGAAATGGCTTAATCCTCAATGAATCATTCATATTTCAATTTACTGTTATTGACTGAAAATGTATTGAAATTAGTATATTAAAATGTTGCTACATTTTCACTGGTATTTGTGAAATATTTGCCCAATGTTTGTTAGACCTCTGGAGACACTGGAATTGTGATTATGTAATCATAATGCATATGTAGCAAATCTATTATAATGGACTTGGAACCCAAATTAAATAAAATCTTAAACTTTTTAAAAGTTTTATTTGAAGGCTGACTCTTTCTGTTCAAAAAGAACAGAATTAGCACACACTAATTAGCATTCATTGTAGACCAAGATAGAAAACTCATGACTCGTGTGGTGAACTAAATTCTACTTGTATTGCTTCCTATTGAAAACAAGAATGCAAAAAAAGCATGTTATGGTTGTGATGGGTTCTGTCACAGAGGCCCCCTTGGGACTGTTACCTGACATTCTGAAACTACCTCTGAGCCCATTTTTCCTGACAGGTTGGGACTCCAGAACCCTCTCTTGTTGAGCCAGGCATGCTACTCTGCTGCAACACAGACCCAAGGTCTGAACCATGCCCCCAAAGCTGCAGACTTTAACCAAAACTGCTTAACAGGTTTCCTATATCTAGCACTCAGATACCCCGCCCCCAATGGGATTCAAACTGCAAATAAATCCATTTTACTCTGTATAAAGCTTATACAGGATAAACTCATAAATTGTTCACCCTCTATAACACTGATAGAGAGATATGCACAGCTGTTTGCTCCCCCAGATATTAATCACTTACTCTGGGTTTAATAATAAACAAAAGTGATTTTATTAAGTATAAAAAGTAGCATTTAAGTGGTTTCAAGTAATAACAGACCAAACAAAGTAAGTTACCAAGAAAAATAAAACAAAACTCGCAAGTCTAAGCCTAATACATTAAGAAACTGAATACAGGTAAAATCTCACCCTCAGACATGTTCCAATAAGCTTCTTTCACAGACTAGACTCCTTCCTAGTCTGGGCCCAGTCTTTTCCCCGGTACAGTTTTTATTAGTTCCATCTTAGGTGGTAACAAGGGGATTTCTTATGACTAGCAGCTCCCTTTTTTCTGTCCCACCCCCTTTTATGACTTTGGCACAAGGCAGGAATCTTTTGTCTCTCTGGCTCCCCACCCCTCCTTCTAAATGGAAAATCACCAGGTTTAAGATGGATTCCAGAACCAGGTGACATGGTCACATGTCCTGTGAGACCCCAAGCCTCCATTCTTTCTGGCCTGACTCACATGAACTCAGAAAGGCTTACAAGTAACAGAGCCGTTTACAACCAATTGTTCTGGTTAATGGGAGCCATCAAGATTCTAAACCACAATTAATGGCCCACACTTTGCATAATTACAATAGGACCTCAGAGTTAACTTCATATTTCTAGTTTTAGATACAAGAATTATACATACATACAAATACGATGAACACAGTAGATTATAAGCTTTGTAATGATACATTACAAGAGATCTTTTGCATAAAGCATATTCCAGTTACATTCTATTCACATTCCAAGCATATTTTCATAAAGCATATGGAGTGCAACATCCCAATGATGAGTTGAGAAACATCTGTATTATTTTTTTATGAATATGCTGCGTGCAGAGGAGTGTGTGTGTGTGTGAGAGACAGAGAGATGGATTACCTGCTCTAGGCTAGATCAAAAGGTATTAAAAGAATCAAACGGGGCAGGTAAAACAATGATTCAGCTAACATGCCCTGAAGAAACCATGTGGAAGCTGTTTATTGGAGAATATCCCTACTTGGCTCCAGCTAAGCTAAGAAGGGTTTATTCTTCCCAAGACCAAACTTAGGATCAAAAGGAAGATACCAAACTATTAGAGGACCCTGGGTGACAGTTGAAAGAGTGGACAGAGGCTTCCCAGCAGTGTCTGTGAGAGCTGACAAGGAGGCACACATTGGCAGAGAACATGCTTCAAGAAGGATAGCCTCATTCTCCCAGTCAGACATGGGTGCTAACTGAGCTAAGGTGAATTTGCAAGAAAAGATTAAAGTTCAGGTAAGGGGAAATATGTAAATAGGACACTTTTTGTGTTGAGGTCATGAACTTAGGACTCTGCACTGGTGTTGTGCCAGCTGGCCATGGGAAACAACAGGGAGAACTGAAAGTCCTGGCACAGTCAAGGAACTGTGATGTGATTGGAATAACAGAGACTTGGTGGGATAACTCAGATGACTGGAGTACTGTCATGGATGGATATAAACTGTTCAGGAAGGACAGGCAGAGCAGAAAAGATGGGGGGAGTTACATTGTATGTAAGAGAGGAGTATGACTGCTCAGAGCTCTGGTATGAAATTGCAGAAAAAACTGAGAGTCTCCGGATTAAGTTTAGAAGTGTGAGCAACAAGTAAATATAGCAGGTGACCAGCTTGGCTTAACAGTGAAATTCTTGCTGATCTTAAACGCAAAAAAGAAGCTTACAAGAAGTGGAAGATTGGACAAATGACCAAGGAGGAGTATAAAAATATTGCTCAGGCATGCAGGAGTGAAATCAGGAAGGCCAAATCACACTTCGAATTGCAACTAGCAAGAGATGTTAAGAGTAACAAGAAGGGTTTCTTCAGGTATGTTAGCAACAAGAAGAAAGTCAAGGAAAGTGTGGGCCTCTTACTGAATGAGGGAGACAACCTAGTGACAGAGGATGTGGAAAAAGCTAATGTACTCAATGATTTTTTTGCCTCTGTCTTCACGAACAAGGTCAGCCCCCAGACTGCTGTACTGGGCAGCACAGTATGGAGAGGAGGTGATCAGCCATCTGTGGAGAAAGAAGTGGTTCGGGACTATTTAGAAAAACTGGACGAGCACAAGTCTATGGGACTGGAAGCACTGCATCAGAGGGTGCTAAAGCAGTTGGCGGATGTGATTGCAGAGCCATTAGCCATTATCTTTGAAAACTCATGGTGATCGGGGGAGGTCCCGGATGACTGGAAAAAGGCTAATGTAGTGCCCATCTTTAAAAAAGGGAAGGAGAAGGATCCGGGGAACTACAGGCCAGTCAGTCTCACTTCAGTCCCTGGAAAAATCATGGAGCAGGTCCTCAAGGAAGCAATTCTGAAGAACGTAGAGGAGAGGAAAGTGATCAGGAATAGTCAGCATGGATTCACCAAGGGCCAGTCATGCCTGACTAACCTAATTGCCTACTATGAGGAGATAACTGGCTTTGTGGATGAGAGGAAAGCAGTGGATGTGTTATTCTGTGACTTTAGCAAAGCTTTTGATACCGTCTCCCACAGTATTCTTGCAAGCAAATTAAAGTATGGGCTGGATGAATGGACTATAAGGTGGATAGAAAGCTGGCTAGATTGTTGGGCTCAATGGGTAGTGATCAATAGCTCCATGTCTAGTTGGCAGCTGGTATCGAGCAGAGTGCTCCAAGGGTCGGTCCTGGGGCCGGTTTTGTTCAATATCTTCATTAATGATCTGGAGGATGGGGTGGACTGCACTCTCAGCAAGTTTGCAGATGATACTAAACTGGGAGGAGTGGTAGATAAACTGGAGGGTAGGGATAGGATTCAGAGGGACGTAGACAAATTAGAGGATTGGGCCAAAAGAAACCTGATGAGGTTCAACAAGGACAAGTGCAGAGTTCTGCACTTAGGATGGAAGAATCCCATTCACTGTTACAGACTAGGGACCAAATGGCTAGGGAGCAGGTTTGCAGAAAAGGACCTAGGGGTTACAGTGGACGAGAAGCTGGATATGAGTCAACAGTGTGCCCTTGTTGCCAAGAAGGCTAATTGCAATTTGGGCTGTATAAGTAGGGGCATTGCCAGCAGATAGAGGGACTGATCATTCCCCTCTATTCGACATTGGTGAGGCCTCATCTGGAGTACTGTGACCAATTTTGATCCCCACACTACAAGAAGGATGTGTAAAAATTGGAAAGAGTCCAGCAGAGGGCAACAAAAATGATTAGCGGGCGGGTGCACATGACTTATGAGGAGAGGCTGAGGGAACTGGGATTGTTTAATCTGCAGAAGAGAAGAATGAGGGGGGTTTGATAGCTGCTTTCAACTACCTGAAAGGGGATTCCAAAGAGGATGGATCTAGACTGTTCTCAGTGGACCAGATGACAGAACAAGGAATAATGGTCTCAAGTTGCAGTGGGGAGGTTTAGGTCGGATATTAGGAAAAATCCTAGGAGGGTGGTGAAGCACTGGAATGGGTTACCTAAGGAGGTGGTGGAATCTCCTTCCTTAGAGGTTTTTAAAGTCAGGCTTGACAAAGCCCTGGCTGAGATGATTTAGTTGGGAATTGGTCCTGCTTTGAGCAGGGGGTTGGACTAGATGACCTCCTGAGGTCCCTTCCAACCCTGATATTCTATGATCTGAAGGTTGGGATGGGTCAGCATTCCCATGCTGACCAGGTCTGAAGCTGCCACAGTAAGTCACTCACTGGCTATCTAGCCCTAAATGGGGCCCCACTCCTTTTCTTACAAGTTGGACAATGGCCCCCACCACTTAATTTGTATTGAGGTCATTTCCAGAGTTCCTGTAGATCAAATGAAGGTCCAAGTTATTTTAGGGAAACAGCAGGGGTTGTTGCTTTTTCGAGTCAGTAAGAGGCTGGCTGATTCTCTGTCCCATCCATGTTTGCACAATGCAACAATGTAATGCAGTCCATAGCTTTTTTGTTTCCTGAAAAGTCTATCCTCGGCACACCCAGGTCTCTGTCTGGGAAGCTTTTGTAAAAGAGAGCAGTCTTGTCAGCACTGACGATGTCATGCAGCTGGAACTCATCCAGAATTTGTGGGAGGTTCTCTGCCTTCCAAGCAGTAGCTACCAGAAGATCAGAGTCTTATTTCTTGCCACATTCCTTATGTTGTACTACATTGTGTCAGGCCATTCATTGACTGTACCAGCCATCTTAAGTGTTGAATTCCTTATCCTGCTCTGCTGCCAGCTGAGTTGCTTTCTGTTTTAGCATTGACTCAGAAAGGCCAACAAGGCTTCAACAACATTGTCTCCCTTGCCATCACAGTGACATTTGCACCCTCTGTTTGGGCTGATCTCATCCTCCTTCAGAATGTCATCAATATTCTTTAGAATGCTTGAAACAGTAGATTAAGACACCAAGCCTTGCAGGTACTCAGTACTAGGCTCACATAGGGCCTTCAGAAACTGAACTTCATCGGTGAGAGCCAAGTCCATATGGTTGGAAGATATGACACAAAGCAAAAGTGCCCAGCTGTCAATGGGTCAAGATCAGTTCTCAGGAAAATGTTGCTAATAACTGAAAGTTGTCTATCAGGTTTGCTAATAACCAGCATCCACTATACATGGCAGTAGTTTCAGGACAGCAAATTAGATGAGTGTTTTATTTATGTAATTTAATGCTTTATTACCTTTGCACTGCTGTTTATGTGTCAGGTAATTAGGAGTGTGTAATAGACTGACACTGTTTGGCTGAAACACTCTACCCTCTTAGGAGCAATAGATCTTGCCTGGAAAGTGTTAAGTGAGTATTACTGATTCACTAAGGAAGGTGACTCATCTCATATGAATATAAGAGCAGGTTGAGAGGATCTACTTTGTGGGCTGAGCAGTCCAGAGGGAGAAACCAGAGAAGCGGCCAAACCTGGGGAGAAAGTTTGAGTTTCTTAGTGGTTTGTTGTTGTTTTTTTTGTTTCTCAATAAAGCCAAAACCCAGGAAGGGGTGAGTTTTTTGTGGTCTGTGTCAGTAGAGACATCTGAGAGAGGTGCTTGCTCACAGACTGTTACTCTGGAGTAACATTTATGGACTTATTATAAGAAGGGAGGTGGTTATGTGTGGGAGGGCAGGGGACTGGGAGGACTGTTGCTTAAGTAATGTGTTCCCCTAGGCTCAACATTCACTTTGATCTTTTCATAACATCTGTGCAGTGCCAGAAACTATTTCAGTTAAATTCTGATTGCAAAATGTGGGGGAGAGGAGAAGTTGTTACAGCTCTGATTTCAGGCACTAAAGTTGACCTTCAATGTGTTCAAGTAAAACAAACAAGCAAACATACAAGGATAAAGGAATGCATGTTTGATTCGAAATTGTATTTAAAAACTCATTTTGGAGGTTGGGGAAGGGTGTTTTTGGTGGTGAGTAATGTGTATGCAAAAGAAGTTTCTTGACTAGAAGTTCCCAAGCTAAGGCCCACAGAGAGCAGGCTACTTTTTCTTTTCCAGCTAAAACAAACAAAACAGAAGAACGGGAGAGTTGAAGTGGAGAGAAAAAGGAGTATGTGAGATTAAGTCGCCCCCCCCCCCCCAAAAAAGAGACAGGAGTTTATTGCATCAAAGACATCTAATAATACGTATTAGTATTTTTAATATAAGCAATTGTCAGTGGTTGGAGTGGGGCATCATGTCAGACTGTGCCCTTTGTCAAGCTGTGCCCCTTTTTCTTTCTGACATGTTCAAGCTTCTTTGAACAGACCTAGTGAGAAAGTGTGACGTTGATGCCTATGTACATTGGAGAGCTGAAGTACCCACGCCCTTACCCTGTCCTCTACCCTTAGATTCAGTGAGTGTTTCACTTTCACTTTCTCAAGAATCTGGCCCTAAAAAGGGCACATTTTGAGGAGTATAGAACTATAGAAGTGTAAGGACATCAATAGGTCATCTAGTCCAGTCCCCTGTGTTCAAGGCAGGACTAAGTAACAGGGCTGGCTCTAGGCACTAGCATTTTAAGCATGTGCTTGGGGCGGCACTCCTCAAGGGGCGGCATTCTGGCCCTTTGGGGCCGGCTCTTTTCAAGGGGCGGCACTCCAGGTTTTTTTTGTTTTGGGGTTTTTTTTTTGCTTTGGCGGTGGCACTCCGGCTTTGTTGTTGTTGTTGTTGCTTGGGGCAGCAAAAAGCCTGGAGCCGGCCCTGCTAAGTAAGACCATTCCTGACAGCTCTTCCATCAAAATGTGCCTGCTACCCACTTTGTATTCCTGGCAATGAGGAAAACCTATTTGAGGAGTTCCCCCTAAGCTATCAAAATGTTTCCTCCTTGGGTTAGGAGGGAAAACAATATAAATAAATTCCTGCTAACATTTTTCATGTAACTTGAAATTTTTGTTGGACTTCTTGAGTGAAAAAAAATTAAATAAAACTAAGCAAATACTTTTAATTCAATTTTTAAAAATTTCTCTTTGAGGGTTTCCCCAGTACCCCACATTTTCTCCCTGGGGAAAAAAAGGCAGGGGAAAAAGAGAAAACTGAAATTTGAAATATCTTTTGGTTTTCAAAAAGTGGGGGGAAAAGTAAAAAAAAAAAAAATTGAACTGACTGAAAATTATTCACAAAACTTTGTTTAGTTTGTAAAGATTTATTTTGTGAGGGAAAAATAATTTCAACCACTCTGTCACAGGGTTCAGTTGCTGTTGGGCACCTCCTTGTGGCTGGGTCTTGGGATTAGTTCCACTCAGGTCTGACATCCCTCTTCTGATAGATTGCTCACTCTCAGATTGCTCCCTCTCCATTCCTCCTCATTCTCGAAGACTCACGGTGCCTCTCTTTGGAACTCAGCCCCCTGGTCAGATCACTATTTTTCTCCCCCTTCTGGGATATCAAAGTCCCACTGGGTCAGCTGTCCGCATGCCATCCCAGACAGTCTTCTGTTCGAAGGCCAGATCGTATGACACTTCCCCAGTGTCTGGTTAGGGAACATGGATCCACCCACTACTTCAGGTGCCCACCCAGGGACCCTATCGTCTAGCAACTATGGTCTGCTTGCTCACAGATCTTGTTGCTATTTCACTTCTTTATCTGCTTCCTGCTTCCCTTCTCTATCATCTGTCCACACCACTCTGGGTTCAGAGGCCCAAACTCCCTTCTCCCAGGGAGTAACTGTAGACTACTTTCTTTGGCATCTTGCCAGACTTTGTAGCCACAAACCCACTTCCCTTCTCCCAGGGAATGACTGCAGATTACTTCCCCTGCAGCCCTCTTCTGTTCTTAGCTTGCTGGCTTTATACAAGCTCCAGGGCCGGCTTTAGGGTGATTCAGCTGATTACTTGGAATCGGGCCCCACACCCCTAAGAGGGCCCCGGAGCATCCCAAAGGAGCTGCCGCTGAAGTCCCGCCACTGTCTTCGGCGGAGGCTTAATCGCTGCCGCGCAGGAAGGTCCTTCTGCCAAAGGCACTGGCAGCCGATTGAGCTGCCGCCGAAGTCCCGGCACTGTCGTCATCGGCAGCTCAATCGTTGCTGCTGTCTTCAGTGGCGTTTCGGTGGAGGGTACTTCCTTTGCGGCGGCGATTGAGCTGCCCCCAAAGACAGCGGCGGGACTTCGGCGGCAGCTCCTTCGAATCGGGCCCTGTGGTGCCTAAAGCCGGCCCTGACAAGCTCAGCCTGCCCCTGTCCAGCTGGCCTTCATCATCAATTAGCCTTTCAGTCCCTGGATCTTCCAGTGTATCAGGTAAACTGTCCGAACAGCCTGCCCTGCCTTGTGTAGAGTAGGCCCCCCATTCACACACTCTTTGTCTTTATTATTCATATGGCAGTCGCACCAAACTCAGGGATCAGGACCCCACTGTAGGAGACCCTGAAAAAACAAAGTGTTTTTTTTTTTTTTTTTAATTTCCTTTCCCCATAGAATTCACAAATAAGATTATGGTAAAATATAACAGGTGGATAAAAAGACAGATAGGTAGGAGATAAGTTAATAGTAAAGATGAATATTTTTGTGTATCTAGTGTCCGAGTCAAAGTAGCAACAGGTGGCTGCTAGCCTAAGTGCTCCAATGCTGTGTGGATCCTCTGTGGCTGCTTCCTGACCTCCCTCACTCTCATCCTTAACATCCCCCTCCACTGCTGCCACAAACTTGCCTGTTGGAAGGAGATGGTGAGGTGGTGGATTTCTGCCAACTTTTACTCTCTTCTAGATGGAGGGATAGTAGGTCCATAGGGTTTGTCTGCACTGCAATTAAACATCCATGCCTGGCCTTTGTGAGCTGACTTGGGCTCAGGCTACAGGGCTATAAAATTGCAGTGTAGACTTTCCTGTGAGCGGGGATAGTCCCAAAGGCTCGGTGCTTTTCTGAGCCTGAATGTCTACACTGCAGTATTACAGTCCTGTAGCCCGAGCCCACTGACATGGGCCAGCAATGGACAGTCAATGTTTAAATTGGAGACTCTCTAAATAAATAGTTTATATGGTTTCTCTTATGAGTTCTTATATGGCAATCTAAATCCATAATATTTTAATAGAAGTGCCATGTTCTTCAACTGTGCATTGCTAATGTGCAGCTAAACAGAACAATAGGCATCAGGTAAGAATGTAATTGAGACTGGAAAATTGTGATGTAAGAACATACACTATGAGAATTATGTCACATCATATGTCTTCATAACCTTTAACTTCCAATGGGGGTACTGAAATTGAAGTAGTTAGTTAACCTGCTGCACTTTAACTAGAAAATTTGATTAATCAAGCATAGGTTTTCCAGTGGATTCTGAATTGATCTTCTGTCATCTTGTTTTATTGAGCAAATGTTTAGACCTTGTTAATCTTTGTGTTAAACAGATTTCTTTTGAAAAAAGGTAAATGTATTTATGATGAAAATAATGAGATTAGAAAACTACCTAAAATACCATTTTAAGATGAGAGCAAAAAAGTAAATCCCTTAAAAACGGTCAGTTGAAAATACTGCTTTATTGGTTTCCAGGAGGAAAATAATTCTTCAGAAGTTGTGATGTTTCTTGTGAATACTACAGACAAAATGAAAACTGTCATTTGAAAACTGACTCAGTGTAATGAGTGAAGAATCCTAAACTTTTGTTGATGAATAAGAAATGTATAAATCCCTGGGGGGGGGGGGTGTTCCAGAATAGATCTCTCTGTATTGCCCTTAACAAAAGCCAATGAAAAATCTTTTAGTCATTTTCTAATAATGAACAAATCAAGGCATCACTTGGCGAGTCTCAATGACATACAAATTCACACAGAAAGTTTTTCTTGTGACTTTTATATTTGATATTTTAGAAACAAAATCAATGTGATTTGGTTCAGGGTGAGCTGTATCTTAGACATGCCATGCGCCCCCTGCCTTCCGCCCCTTCCCCTTCCCCCCCCCCCCCCCCCCACCTCCCGTAGGCTTCTCTTTCAAATGATGGGCCCGGATGTGCACTTCTCTCAGGGAATCCCAGAAATCACTCTACTCTTAGACTTATTTCCTAGGACACAGTGCCCCTATTAGCCAGCCATGTTTCTTTAATGGGCCCAGCTGGGTTTTGTCCCCTGCCTATAGACTTCCATCCAGTAGCTGTGACCAGTATAAAAATGAAGTGTCAGAAAGCAGTGTATTCAGAATAAAGTATTATTTATTTATCCATAGGAAGATAAGCAGAAAAAGGATTAAAATAACAAAAGGCCTATATTATCTTACCTAAAATTTGGCATTAGGTAGGTCCCACTAGTCCCAGTACTGGGAGTGGGAAAGGGAGTCTGGGCCCCACTGCCATCTCTGTCTCACTTTCAGCCTTACTTATTGTCTCTCCCTTTGACTTCACAGTCATGTTTTCCATCAATTTCAAAGTTCCTTTGAGGGTCCTGGGATTCCTGAACCTGGTTAGTCTGGTTTATGCATCTCACCTAGGGGTTGAAAGTAAACTTCCAGTAGTGGATTCACTGGTGTTGTCCATTAAGCAACAGTAATTGAGTTAGTCATTGTCTGACTTCCTGGGTATATGTAAAACTATAGAGCACTGAGTTAACTCTTTATTCCCATATAACAGACAGCATGTTAGCAATCATATAGACCAGTGGTTCCCAAACTTGTTCCGCTGGGAGCCGCGATTGGCCGAACTTGCAGATGTGGCAGGTAAACAAACCGGCCCGGCCCGCCAGGGGCTTTTCCTGCACAAGCAGCGGAACAAGTTTGGGAACCACTGCTATAGACAGAGATGCACACAACATTTATTAAAAGATACAAATATTGCCAATGTTCTTCACACAATAAAAATTACTTTTAGTGCACAAAGCTTAGTTTACTAAGAATCTGGAATTCAGGCTCCCAAGCAAGTATAGATTTTGACATTTTCAGTGTTTGACTAGAGAGGTTTTGACTCAATAACCACACTAGATCAACAAATCATTCTGACTGCTCCAGTAACTGGTATTACTGATCTTTCCTGTCATTGTATAAAGGTATGTAGGAATTCAGAAAACAGACAAAACTTGAAATATAGTTCTTTCTCAGATGGTAAATCTAATAGCTATGCTTTAATAGTCAACATTTATCATACTGTAGTATTTAACTTTACTGTGTTTTTTCTACACTTGAATGTGTACTGCAGAAAAATACACAGTATGATATTTTCTGTAATTGCAACTATTACATATGGTTATTTGTTTTGCGTTATTATTAGATCTAAGAAATGAATTTACTACTAACATTGTTTTTGAGGATTTGTCCAATAAAGATAACCTATGATAGAGTTTAACATGAGAATGATCATACTGGATCAGACCAACAGTCCATCTAGTGACAGTAGTGAATGCCAGATGCTTCAGAGGGAATGAACAGAACAGGGCAATTTTCAAGTGATCCATGCTTTGTTGTCCAGTCCCAGCATCTGGCAGTCAAAGCTTAGGGATATCAAAACCATGGGGTTCCATCCCTGACCATCTTGGTTAATAGCCATCCATGAACTTATCTAATTTGTTTTTGAAAGCAGTTATAGTTTTGGCCTTCACAACATCTACTGGCCAAGAGTTCCACAGATTGCTTGTGTTTGTTTTAAAACAATTGCCTATTAATTTCATTAAGTTCCTGTGTTATAGGAAGGGGTAAATAACACTTCCTTATTCACTTTCTTGAGTGGTAGCAGCTAATTTAGACTCCATCATTTTGTATGTATAGTTGGGATTATGTGTTCCAATGACCATTACTTTGCACACTGAATGTCATTTGCCATTTTGTTGCCCAGTCACCTAGTTTTCTGAGATGCCTTTATGACTCCTTGCAGTCAGCTTTGGACTTATAAAATTACTCAAGATAGTTATCTGCAAACTTTGCCACCTGACTGTTTACCCTTTTTTCCACATCATTTATGAATGTGTTGAACTGCACTGGTCCCAGTACAGATCCCTGCAGGACAACACTATTTACCTCTATCTACTGTGAAAATTGACCATTTATTCCTACCCTGTGTTGCCTATCTTTAACCAGTTACTGATCCATGAGAGGGCCTTCACTGTTATCCCATGACAGCTGATGGAACTTGTCGAAGGCTTTCTGAAAGTCCAAGTATACCATATCCACTGAGTCATCCTTGTCTACATGTTTGCTGACCCCTTCTTCTCCCTCCCACTCCTAAGAATTCTAAGGGTATGTCTACACTACGAAATTAGGTCGAATTTATAGAAGCCAGTTTTATAGAAATCGGTTGTATACAGCCGATTGTGTGTGTCCCCACATAAAATGCTCTAAGTGCATTAAGTCGGCGGACCGCATCCACAGTACCGAGGCTAGCGTCGACTTCCGGAGCGTTGCACTGTGGGTAGCTATCCCACAGTTCCTGCAGTCTCTGCCGCCCATTGGAATTCTGGGTTGAGATCCCAATGGATGAATGATGCAAAACAGTGTCGCGGGGGGTTCTGGGTACATGTCGTCAGGTGGAATGTGCATTTGGACGTTTAAAAGCGCACTAGCGCAGCTTACTGACTCGCTCAGACCTCAGCGAAAAGAATATCCCCATTGTTATTGCTGCTTGCTGTGCACTCCACAATATCTGTGAGAGTACGGGGGAGACATTTAGGGTGGGACGGGACGTTGAGGCACATCGCCCGGTCGCTGATTACGTGCAGCCAGACACCAGGGCAGTTAGAAGAGCACAGCAGGGTGCGGTGTGCCTCAGAGAAGCTTTGAAAACGAGTTTTGTGACTGGCCAGGCTACGGTGTGAAACTTCTCTTTGTTTCTCCTTGATGAACCCTCCGCCCCACCCCCCACCCGGTTCACTCTACTTCCCTGTAAACCAACCACTCCACCCTCCCCTCCCCCTTCGAGCACCACTTGCAGAGACAATAAAGTCATTGTTACTTCACATTCTTTATTAATTCATCACACAACTAGGGGGATAATTGCCAAGGTAGCCCGGGATGGGTGGGGGAGGAGGGAAGGAAAAGGACACACTGCAGTTTAAAACTTTAACTCTTATTGAAGGCCAGCCTTCTGATGCTCGGGCAATCATCTGGGGTGGAGTGACTGGGTGGCCGGAGGCCCCCCACCGTGTTCTTGGGCATCTGGGTGAGGAGGCTATGGAACTTGGGGAGGAAGGCTGTTGGTTACACAGGGGCTGTAGCGGCGGTCTCTGCTCCTGCTGCCTTTCCTGCAGCTCAACCATATGCTGGAGCATATCAGTTTGATGCTCCAGCAACTGGAGCATCGACTCTTGCCTTCTGTCTGCAAGCTGACGCCACCTATCATCTTCAGCCCGCCACTTCCTCTGTTCATCCCGTGATTCAGCCCGCCACCTCTCCTCTCATTCATACTGTGCTTTTCTGTAGTCTGACATTGACTGCCTCCACGCATTCTGCTGTGCTCTTTCAGCGTGGGAGGACATCTGGAGCTCCGTGAACATGTCATCCCGAGTCCGCCGTTTTCTCCTTCTAATCTTCACTAGCCTCTGTGAAGGAGAAACGAGAGGTGGTTAAAAAAGACACATTTTAGAGAACAATGGGTACACTCTTTCATGTTAAATTTTGCTGTTCACATTACATAGCACATGTGCTTTCATTACAAGGTTGCATTTTCTCTTATATTGAGGGCCTGCCGGTTTGGTGTGAAAGATCACTCATACTGTGCCAGGCAACAGATTTCGGCTTGCAGGCAGCCATGATAAGCCACAGTCTTTTGGCTTTTTTAACCTTCTTAACATGTGGGAATAGTTTAAAACAGTAGCGCCCTCATTTCCCATACCAAGCACCCACTGGGTTGGCCATTTAAAATGGGTTTGCAATGTAAAAGGAGGGGCTGCGGTTTCCGGGTTAACATGCAGCACAAACCCAACTACCCCCCCCCCCCAATTATCGGGGATGATCACTTCACCCCTCCCTCCCCCACGTGGCTAACAGCGGGGAACATTTCTGTTCAGCGGAGCAGGAAGGGGCACCTCTGAATGTCCCCTTAATAAAATCGCCCCATTTCAACCAGGTGACCATGAATAATATCACTCTCCTGAGGATAACAAAGAGCGATAAGAAATGGATGTTGTCTGCATGCCAGCAAACACCAGGACCATATGCTGCCATGCTTTGTTATGCAATGATTACAGACTACGTGCTACTGGCCTGGCGTGGTAAAGTGTCCTACCATGGCGGACAGGATAAGGCAGCCCTCCCCAGAAACCTTTTGCAAAGGCTTTGGGAGTACATGAAGGAGAGCTTTCTGGAGATGTCCCTGGAGGATTTCCGCTCCATCCCCATACACGTTAACAGACTTTTCCAGTAGCTGTACGGGCTGTGATTGCCAGGGCAAATTAATCATTAATCATTAAACACGCTTGCTTTTCAACCATGTGTAATATTTAAAAGGTACACTCACCAGAGGTCCCCTGTGTGCCCTCAGGGTCTGGGAGCATGCCTTGGGTGAGTTCGGGGGTTACTGGCTCCAGGTCCAGGGTGATAAACATATCCTGGCTGTTGGGGAAACCGGTTTCTCCGCTTCCTTGCTGCTGTGAGCTATCTACATTATCTTCATCCTCATCTTCTTCCTACCCCAAACCCATTTCCCTGTGTGTTTCTCCAGTGACGGAGTCATAGCACACAGTTGGGGTAGTGATGGCTGCACCCCCTAGCATGGCATGCAGCTTCGCGTAGAAGCGGCATGTTTGCGGCTCTGCCCCGGACCTTCCGTCTGCCTCTCTGGCTTTGTGGTAAGCTTGCCGTAGCTCCTTAATTTTCAAGCGGCACTGCTGTGCGTCCCTGTTATGGCCTCTGTCCTTTCATGGCCTTGGAGACCTTTTCTAATATTTTGCCATTTCGTTTACTGCTACGGAGTTCAGCTAGCACTGATTCATCTCCCCATATGGTGAGCAGATCCCGTACCTCCCGTTCGGTCCATGATGGAGCTCTTTTGTGATCCTGGGACTCCATCACGGTTACCTGTGCTGATGAGCTCTGCGTGGTCACCTGTGCTCTCCACGCTGGACAAACAGGAAATGAAATTCAAACGTTCGCGGGGCTTTTCCTGTCTACCTGGTCAGTGCATCTGAGTTGAGAGTGCTGTCCAGAGCGGTCACAATGAAGCACTGTGGGGTAGCTCCCAGAGGTCAATAATGTTGAATTCCGTCCACACTACCCCAATTCCGACCCGCTATGGCCGATTTTATCGCTAATCCCCTCGTCGGATGTGGAGTAAAGAAACCGGTTTAAAGGGCCCTTTAAATCGAAAGAAATGGCTTCGTCGTGTGAACGTGTCCAGGCTTAATTCGATTTAACACTGCTAAAGTTGACCTAAACTCGTAGTGTAAACCAGGCCTAAGAGATTGGTGAGGCATGATTTCTCGTTATGAAGGCCATGTTCCCTCTTCACCAACAAATCCTGTTCATCTATGTGTCTGATCATTCTGTTCTTTCAACCAATTTGCCTGGTACTGAAGTTAGGCTTACTTTAATTGCCAAGATCACTTCTGGAGCCTTTCACGTACATATTTTATCCGCAGTTTTAACTTTTTAAAATATATTACACTCAGCTTGGAAATGAAATGATAACTTTTCAGTACAATTATAGGACAAACATCATGATATTGTTTTATGTATGTGATGCATACAATGGAGGGGGAATACAGGTACACTTACCCTGTGACTGTGACAATACTTATTAAATACTCAAGGTGATGATCTAAATTTATAAAGAAAGATAAGACAAACAAACTAGGGAAATACAACCTAGATGGAGCTACTGGTTGGAAAATTGTTCCCAGAGAGTAGTTATCAGTGGTTCCCAGTCATGCTGGAAGGGCATAATGAGTTGGGTCCCGCAGGGATCGGTTCTGGGTCCAGTTCTGTTCAATATCCTCAACAATGATTTAGATAATGGCATAGAGAGTAAACTTATAAAGTTTGTGACTGATACCAAGCTGAGAGGGGTTCCAAGTGCTTTGGAAGACAAGATTAAAATTCAAAATGTCCTTGACAAACTGGAGAAAGGGTCTGAAGTAAATAGGATAAAATTCAATAAGGACAAATGCAAAGTACTTCACTTAGGAAGGAACAATCAGTTGCACACATACAAAATGGGAAATGACTGCCTAGGAAGGAGTACTGAGGAAAGGGATCTGGGGGCCATAGTGGATCCCAAGCGAAATATGAGTCAACAGTGTAACGCTGTTGCAAAAAAAAAGCAAACATCATTCTGGGATGTATTAGCAGGAGTATTGTAAGCAAGACATGAGAAGTAATTCTTCTGCTCTACTTCGCACTGATTAGGCCTCAACTGGAGCATTGTGTCCATTTATGGATGCCACATTTCAGAAAAGATTTGGAGAAAGTCCAGAGAAGGGCAACAAAAATGATTAAAGGTCTGGAAAACATGACCTATAAGGGAAGATTGAAAAAATTGGGTTTGTTTAGTCTGGAGAAGAGAAGACCGAGAAACATAACAGTTTTCAAGTACATAAAATATTGTTATAGAGAAAGAGGAGGGAGAAAAATGGTTCTTAACCTCTGAAGATAGGACAAGAAGTAATGGTCTTAAATTGCAGCAAGGGCAGTTTAGGTTGGACATTAGGAAAAACTTCCTAACTGTCAGAGTAGTTAAGCACTGGAATGAATTGCCTAGGGAGGTGGTAGAATCTCCATCATTGGGGATTTTTAAGAGCAAGTTGGACAAACACCTGTCAGGGATCGTCTAGATAATACTTAGTCCTGCCAGGAGTGCAGGGGACTAGACTAGATGACCTCAAGGTTTCTTCTAGTTCTATGATTCTAAGACACTTCAAAGTTACTCATCCATAGGGTTGTCATCAGTTTCTCAGAACCATGTATATGAAGTTACAGTGAGCCAAATTCTCCTCTGATTACGAACTGGTGCAGCTCCACTGAAGTCAAGGGATGCAGATCCAGTAACTGAAGAGAAATTGGCCTGATGAATATTGTAAATCATAGGCTTTGAATGAATTAGAATTGGAGCTTTGATGCTTTTAGAGCTACTTTCAGTCTGAAATCTAGTTCCGTTTTTAAAAATGAACTAAAAGTAGTTTTGGATACAGCACTTGACCCTGAACTCTCCTTGTGGATATCCATCCTATTTCTATTTTTTTTTTTTCACTTTGGAGAAAGGAAGGTGAAAAGGCCCAGTGAAACAAATCTAGCTGATTGTGCAGAGGAAACAATGGAACTAACTAGACCCAAAGTACTGCTAAGTTCACTGTGGAAAGTATACTAAGTTAAACAAAAACAGAAAACTAAGTGATTTTTTTCCCCTTTATTCCCTTGCTCAGACCACTCAGTGATACCTCATGTTAGTCCCAAAGTTACCTATGTCCCACTCAAATTTGGCATCCCCTTCACCTTTATTGTTGAAATTTATTTATATTGGAAATAAAGAACCATGAAAACTGAGTTTAAAGAAAGTTAATTGCATTAAATAAATGAATCCCACCAGGGCCGTACTGAGGATTTATGGGGCCCTACGCAGTATTATTAAACTAGTGCCCCTATGCCCGACTTGGGGCACAGCCACCACCCCTGCTCATGGACCCCCAGAAGACACCCCCCTCCCATTGCTGATGCACACCAAGCTTCATACACAGCAGACGCTGCAGCAGCCCAGGCTTGCAGCCCTGGGTGGGGGAGGGGGGGACAGGGGAGGGAAGGGAGGGGCTAGGAAGCAAAGGATACTGAACCACCTGGCCTACCTCACGGTGGCAGAAAGTCATAGTTCCCTGCAGAGACTCCTGTACCTTCTCCCTCACACAGAATGCACCATGCCAGCACATTTGGCTCTCTGAATACACGCCCTGCCTATGGAGACTGCAGCGTCCGCTGGGTGTGCAGGAGCTGACCCACTCTTACCTGCTGTCCCGGTGGTGCCCCAAATTTTCGGGTGCTCTACGCAGCTGCATATGCTGCATATGCCTAAGGATGGCCATGAATCCTGTAGCACTTTCAGGTCTTTGTCACGCTTTGCATCCCACATTTGAACCTTGGCAATAACAAGTTTATCAGCAGAATATGAAAAGCATGGACTAGATGGAGTGAGGTGAGCAGAGTGATCTGCAATAGGAGAAGGCCTATTAAGTTGAAAGGTAAGATCTACAAGACAAGTAAGTAGGCCTGCACATTTGTATGGGACTGAATTCTGGGCATTAAGGAAGAGACAGGAGCAAATAATGAATTCTGTGAGAATGAAAATGTTAAGATGGATGCTTGAAGTTAAAAGGATGAATCATGTATGGAGCAAAAAAAATTAGGGGAAGTGTGAAGATGGTACATGTGATGGGTTGCCCCCGGGATGCCACTTGGAACTGGGATACCACTAAGCCCTCTCACTGATCAGCCTGGGCTCCCTTTCACACTGCTGCTGTGACAAGCTGCAGACCCGCTCCCGGTCCTAGAATTCACACAGGCAGGGACACACCCAGTTGCAGTTACATGCACGCTCTCTGACCAGCCACTACATGAACCACCAATAAAGAGGCTACAGCCAAGATAACTCCAGCTCCCCAGGCAAGCACCGCACTCTGGAGTATACAAAATTATACCATTTTATGCTGCACAGGGAACTGTACAGTATAAGCTCATAGAGTTCACCTCTCCCTCACTGTGGAGAGGAAATGCAACAGCCTCTGCCCCTTGAGCTAAAATTCCCAAGCACTTCACTCCAAACTTACTGGTTTAGATTGAAACATAAAATAAGTTTATTAACTACAAAAGATAGATTTTAAGTGATAGCAAACAGATCAAAGCGGATAACCTAGTAAATAAACAAAAACACAAACTAAACTTAACATACCAGAAGGATAGGATTTGAATTAACAATCTCTCACCCTGACTGATGAATCTGCAAGCCTGCTCTTATCTCAAGGCACAAGCAGCACTTGCTTTGTAGCTTGGGATTCTCCTCTGCCCCCCATTCCAAGTCCTTTTGGGGGGGGGGGGATTTTCTCCTAGGTGTTCAGTTGTGGGGGAGTGAAGAACAACCGATGATGTCACAAAGTGCCTTATATAGCTTTAGAATATGTCAGGAACCCTTTGTCCCAAACTCAGTTTGTGGGGAAAACACTGATAGCACAGAACTCCATTTTGGATATGTGGCCTGTTCACATGCCCTTGCATACCATGCTAAGTCATAGCAGTCATTACTTGTCTACACTGGCACTTTACAGTGCTGCAACTTTCTTGCTGCACTCAGGGGGATGTTTTTTCACACCCCTGAGCAAGTTTCAGCGCTGTAAAGTGCTGGTGTAGAAGTGCACCAGCGCTGGGAGCCATGCTCTCTCCCAGTGCTATGCTGCGACTACACAAGCACGGCAACGCTTTAACATTGCAAGTGAAGACGTGCCTTTACAGGCTGTCTGTAGCATTCTCAGGAATTCTCACCCGGGGAATAAGCTTCTCCTAAGGCCTATTGTTTTTCCTAATGGCCTGTTACCTTGAATAGGCCCTTCACAGCTGGCTTTCTAGGAAGCATTTTGCCTAGTGGGTGTCATCCAGGTGTGACTACATGTGAAATACATATACATAGTCAATATTCACAACTTCAGATACAAAAATGATACATGCATACAAATATGATTTGATGAATATTATCCTAACTTTTCCAATGACACCTTACATGACCCATCTTGTACAAAATGCAACACAATCATATAATATTATTACTAGGATGAATATGGGGTGTAGTGTCACAGTACACATTGCAGAAAAAGTTGAATGAATCAAGACTTAAATGGTTTGAGCATATGAAAAGAAAAGGAGAAGAATATACAGTAGATTGCTCTCAATAATAACACAGATATTAGCAACAGTTGGTCAATAGCAACATTTGGCCAGGAACCGATCTGATCCCATTGACTTGAATGTTAATGGGATTTGGATGTAGGCAATGGTATGCCGTTTATTAACATCATTGGGGGTGGGGGGAGAAAAGCCCCACCTACAGGCAGGCTTGCGAGGCTGCAGCCAGAGAAGGAAGTACTGGGATGTGCCTTCCCTGGCTACAGCCTCCCAATCCTCCCTGTGCACAGGGACCATACAGGAGATAAGGGGCTGCAGGTTGAGAGGGAACATTATGAGCAGGGCAATAATAGGGACTGGGGCTGCATCCCAGATGCCAAAGCTGCGCTCTCTCTGGGCTGCACCCTAATGGGGAACTTCACACAGGGAAGGAAGTGCTGGGATATGCTAGGTCCCAACCCCTGGAGGGAGCAGGCAGAGCTACTGTGCAACTCCATGGGCTCTTAGCACCTCTACTCCCCATAGAAAGCCCCAGCACTGAGGCTACAGCTCCTGTCCCCACTGTTGCCCTACCTGCAGGTGGTTTGCAGTGGTGCAGACAGGGAAGGTAAGTCCCAATGCTTCCTCCTTTGGCTGCAGCCCCAGAAACCTGTGGTCAGCTTATTAGCAACTGCTGGATAATGTCAACGTTTTGCTGGCACTGAATTTACTTAATAGGAAATGGTGTTAAACCAGTAGTGGGCACTCTGTGGCCTATGGGCCGTAGGCGGTCCAACAGGGTAATCTGATTGCGGGCCATGAGACATTTTACTTATGTTGACCGTCCGCAGGCATGGCCCCCCCACAGCTCCCAATGGCCGCGTTTCACTGTTCCTGGCCAATGGGAGCTGCAGGAAGCCGTGGGCCGCAGGGTTGTGCTGACTGCTGCTTCCCGCAGCTCCCATTAGCTGGGAACGGCGAACTGCAGCCACTCGGAGCTGCTGGGGGGGGCCGTGCCTGTGGACGGTCAACGTCAGCAAAATGTCTTGCAGCCCGCAATTAGATTACCCTGATGGTCTGCATGTGGCCCGCAGGTTGCCCACCACTGTGTTAAACTTTAGAAGTGGAGGATAAGGAAAAAGTTGGATGACCCAAAATTAGGTGGAGGGATGTCATACAAAAGGATTTGGTTAGTTGCAGAGTTTCCAAGGAACTGTTTCAAGACAGACAGGAATGAGAAGGACTACTTCAAGCGCTGACCCCATATAGTTGGGGTGATGATTTGGGCCTCAACGGGTTGAGATGTATTTTTTTTCCAGTAACTGTTGTCATAGATGTAACAAAAAAGCCTACACTAATGTCCTTGCTTTTATCAGTTTAAATAAGACTCTTAACACAATTTTGATATAGGGTTTTATTTTTTTCCCTTTTGAACCAACTGGAATTTTTTTTATTTAGAATTTACAAGGTGATCATTCAGGCAAAACTTCTATGGACTTAAATGGAAGGATTGCCTGGGGGCTCAGCTGTGCCTTTTAGGAACAGCCACACTCTGGGGCTGCTGAGAAGCCATGTTGCCCCTGAGGAAACTCACGGCAGAAACTCACATTTCTTGAAGAAGTCAGAATTCAGCACAGGACTCTCCAGCATGAAAAGGGAGTTAAGCCCATTGTTACACCCCTCTAGGGGTGTAGTCTGGCCCCCTACTGCATGCATGCCTTGACAGCTTTGCTGTGCAGTACCTCAGGCCTGGTCTATACTACCCGCCTGAATCGGCGGGTAGAAATCGACCTCTCGGGGATCGATTTATCGCGTCCCATCGGGACGCGACAATCGATCCCCGAATCGGCGCTCTAACTCCACCAGCGGAGGTGGTAGTAAGCGCCGCCGACAAAAAGCGGCAGAAGTCGATTTTGCCGCCGTCCTCACAACGGGGTAAGTCGGCTGTAATACGTCGAATTCAGCTACGCTATTCACGTAGCTGAATTTGCGTATCTTAAATCGACTCCCCGCTGTAGTGTAGATGTACCCTCAGGAGGCATGGCCAGACTGTGTCATGGTTTGTGAGTTACTTAGAATGCTACTTTGCATCCATCAATAGCGTTGTGTCCATTTTCTCTTTCATGGTCTCAGGCAATAACTTTTCAATAACCCTACACAATATTAACCTTTTTACTCTATTAACAGCTTGATGCAAAGCGCACTGGAGTCAATGCAAAGATTCCCAATTACTTCATTGGATTAGGCCCTAAACATGCAGAGAAAAATCATGTAACCAGCCCATTTTTTTCCTAAACTTTTCCTTAAATGATGGAAATGTTAATGTTCCAACCAAAACATCCTTAGCTTGCTTTAAAAGCTGCACCACGCTTTCACAGTTTAAACAACCAAGCACAGCGAACATGAAAAGAGATGACAGGCAAAGGGGAAAGATGAGGAGAAATAAATGCCCATTTAGGTGATACATGGACAGATTCAACCCGACTCTTTTCTTGGACAGGCAGAATCCCAGGACCAGATTGGAAGGTAAGATAGGAAAGGAGGTCTTGTTGGTAGGTGAAAATGCTTCTCTCTCCCCATAAAGGGAAGTTACTAGCAGAACCCAACAAGAAGTTTTATTGGTGCTACAAATCCCCGGAACTATGCTACATGTTCTTGCCTATTATCTATTAGCACCTTAGCTATTAGCTAGCTATTTATATATGTTATAGGCAGCACAGCTAGCAATGCATTTAGGGCTTGTCTACATGGGGGGGAAAAATCCACAGTAGCTGGTAATAACTTCCCATGTTGATACTCTTACCGCACACTGAATGCCTTTGTGTGCATTAGCTCAACGTACTTGCTAAACTGCCTGTGGGTACTCTTAGTGCACAGTAAGAATGTCCACATGGAGACTTAGTTTGGAGTAGCCAGTGTGCTTTAAATTCACACTCTAGTTTGCTGAGCATTAACTTCCCTGTATAAACAAACCCTTAGTTAAGGTTGCACAACATTTTCCATTGTAAGACTCAGTTTTCAATTGCTTATAATTTTGCCAAAGTTAAATTACTTTGTGCTGAAATCTTTCATTCCAGGTGTCTACATGAGCCTGAACTGTTTCCAAGAACAAGGTTAGGGGAAAATATGTTGTTTTTCCCATGTTAAAAAAAAAACCTTACAACTAATTGAAGCTGTAGTATCACCATGCTTTGATAGGACTTGAAATTTGACAGGGAGGTTGTCCCGGTGACAGGGACATGCCTTTTGCTGTCCTTATGAAAACATACCCAGATTTGACAAAGTTATCAGCCTCTGAAAAATTGCACTTTTCACATGCCAAAGGAAACCATGTCAGAGTTTAGCACAGGGGTGGGCAAACTACAGGCCGGATTCGGCCTGCCAGCTGTTTTAATGCAGCCCTTGAGCCCCTGCTGGGGAGCGGGGTCTGGGGCTTGCCCTACTCCGGTGCTCCAGCCAGGGAGCACGGTTCCCAGAAGCAGCAGCATGGCCCCCCCCTGGGCTGCGAAGGGGCAGCCAGGGCCAATGGGAGGTGCAGGGGTGGTGCCTGAAGACAGGGCAGCAAGCAGCAGAAATGCCTGGCCGCACCTCTGCGTAGGAGTGGGAGAAGGGCCATGCCGCTGTTTCCGGAAGCCGCTTGAGGTAAGCGCTGCCTGAAGCCTGCACCCCTGAGCCACTTCCCCATGCCCCAACCCCCTGCCCCAGCCCTGATTCCCCTCCCACCCTCCAAACCCCTCGATCCCAGCCTGAAGCACCCTCCTGCACCTGAAACCCCACACCGCCAGCTGGAGCCTGCACCCCTTCCTGCACCCCAACCCTCTGCACCAGCCCTGATCCCCCTCCCGCCCTCCAAACCCCTTGGTCTCAGCCCAGGATACCCTTCTACCACCCGCAGCTCCTCATCCCCAGCCCCACCCCAGAGCCCGCACCCCCAGCTGGAGCCCTCATCCCAACCTCCCCGACCCCAGCTCAGAGCCCCTCCTGTACCCTAAACGCCTCATTTCTGGCCCCACCCCAGAGCCCTCACCCCCTCCCACACTCCAACCCCAATTTTGTGAGCATTTATGGCTTGCCATACAATTTCTGTTCCCAGATGTGGCCCTCAGGCCAAAAACTTTGCCCACTCCTGGTTTAGCAGTTAAATTCTCCAAAAAATCTGTTTGCATTGAGGATACTCGTTCTCCCTTACAGCTCTGGCATAATGAATGGACTGTGCATGCACCATAGCCATGGAGAGACTGAGCATACTGCATTCCACAGATGCAGGAGCTGAGCAAGACTTTCTTGCAATTGCTCCCTTTGGCTGTCTAGAGGCCATTGTAGTGCTTTGTACAGGAACTGAGATCAGGGAGACCCCTCTCCTATGCCCTCAGTGCACTCTCCTTGTTCACACCCAGTCAACATGGAGAGGAAGGAAGAAGCAACATGACTGAAAAGAAAAGGAGTGGTAGTGCAGTGAGAAGAGATACCATATGGGTGAGGAATATAGAAGTTGGGTGGAGTAGAAATACGAGCGGGATAGGAAGAAAGGATAAGGATAGAAGCCTTGAGGTGAGATGATATGAGGGAAATGTGGGCAGGAACTGGAAGGGGCAGGATTGAGGGGTGAGCCAGGAGCTAGAGTGGATAACAGCAGCGGAGGTTGAAGTACAAAAGCTGGAGAGGGAAAGAAGCAGAAAGGGATAGGGAGAGCCTGGAAGAACAGAGGCAGAGAAGTCTGGAATCATGTTTCCCTACAATCCATTATTCTTGATTTTCAGCATTCCTTTTCTATCTAGCAAATACCTGTGAAACTCACAGGCAAAACAAATGTCTCCTTCTGCCTCTAGTGGCAGGTCCACACAGAAGATAACTGCTAACAATTACTCAATTAGCTTGAGTGGTAGAGGACTGTGCTGTGGATCTAAAGGTCTCAACCCTGCTGAAAGCCTTATGTGGAACCTCTATGGTTTCATTTGATGGGGTTTTTATTTTCCAATGTTTAAGTTTTTAAAAAACGTAGGAAATTATATTTAAATATAAAAACTGCATGAAAAGAGTGTCATGAATGCAAAGCCAAGCACTCAATAGTTAGGAAAAACCAGAATTAAGTTTGCCTGTGCAACCTTAATTCATCACCGTTATGCGTATGTATTCTGATACAGTCTTTGTTACATAATCATATACTGTATTTTCCACAGGACCCCTGCCTAAATCAGTGCACAGATTTGATTGCGCTCTGGGAATGAAATGGCATTGTGTACAAATGAGGCTATTGTCTATAGGACCCCTGCCTCATTTGTTGCAGAAGTTGAATGGGTGTGGTGAAGGAGGCAGGGAGCTGCAGGAAGAAAAATGATGGGTTTTTGGTTAAGGCAGCTGACTGCTGCCTTGTAGAATAGATTTCTAACCCTGCCTCTGCTACAGAGTTCCTGTGTGTTGCTAGGGAAATCACATAAACCAAAATGTTCACAGGTGGCTACTATGAGTTCTGATACCCAAAGTGAAACATCTGGGATCTGATTTGCAGAACTGCTGAGTGCTCTCAACTGCAAATGAAGTCCATGGGAGCTCTGCTCTGAACACTTCAGGTGCTTAAAAAATGCTAGCCACTCTGAAACCGAGACAAGGTAGAACCATCGATCGTGATGCAGAAAAGGCAGAAGTATTCAATAAATATTTCTGTTCTGTATTCAAAAGGGAGGAAGATGTATTCACAGCTTGCACTGATAATTAAATACTTTCTATTTAATCAGTAATGAGGCAGGATATTAAACAGCACCTATTGAAGTTAAACATTTTTAAATCCATGGAACCAGATAAATTTCACCTAAATGTATTACAAGAATTGGCCTCTGAGCTTACAGAATTATTAATGTTGATTTTAAACAATGATTGGAATACTAGGACATTCCAGAGCATTTGATAAAAGCTAATGTTTTGGCAATATTTAAAAAGGGTAATTAGAATAACCTGAAAACTATAGGTTGGTTAGCCTGACTTCAATCCAGGGCAAAATCATTAAAAGGCTGATGTGGGACACACTCAGTAAAGAATGAAGAAATGGTGGCATAATTAATGCCAGTCAATATGGTTTTACAGAAAATAGGTCTTGTCAAACTTGATGTATTTTTTTATGAAATTAGTTTAGACAACAAATGTAATTGTGTTGACATAATATACCTAGTCTTCCGTTAGTCATTTGACTTAATCTCACCTGACATTCTAATAAAAAGTAATTATTATACAAAAATCTATGTAGCCCATGTTAAATGTGTTAAAAACCAGCTAAATGATGCATCACAAAAAGTAATTTGTCGTCATCTAATGGGGGTACTGGTATTTCTAGTCAGATATCACGGGGGTCTGTGCTATTAAATAGCTTTATTGATCTGGGAGAAAATACAAAATAATTGCTGGTAAAGTTTGTAGGTGACAGAAAAATTTGTGGAGTGGTAAGTAATGGTGTTGACAGTTAATGTCTCCAGACCAACTGAATTGCTTGGTAAGGTAGGCTTATATGAACAACGTGTGTTTTACATAGCCAAATGGGAGGTCATACAAACAATGTGATCAATATGTTATAAGACAGGGAATTATCTTTGAAGGTAGGTAGTGACCCTGATATAAGCAGGGGAATGTCTAGTAAGAGTAGGAGGTGGCATTACCTCTGTATGTGGCATTAGTGAGATCGTTACTGGAATTTGGAATACTCTGTTCAGTTCTAGTGTCCACGTTTCAAAAAAGATGTTAAAAAATTTAGTAAGGGTTCAGAGAAGAGCTACAAAAATTATTTGAGGTCTAGAAAAATTACCTTATTCTGAGAGACTTAAGTTGATTAATCTATTTAGGTTACCCCAAGAGAATGTTAAGAGGTGACTTGATCATGGTCTATAAGTACCTTCATACAGAAGAGATTTCTGATAGTTGATGGTTCTTTAATCCACAGGAAAAAGACATCCAGTGGTTGAAAGCTGAAGTTAGACAAACCCAGATAAGAAATAAAGCACAAGTTTTTGACAGTGAGGATAATTAACCATTGGAACAATTTACCTAGGAATGTGGTAGACTCTCCATCACTTGTTGGCTTCAAGTCAAGACTGGATATCTTTCTAAAATGTGGTCTATAACTCAAATAGAAGTTATGGGCTTCATGCAGAAATTATTGCTTGAGGTTCTTTGACTGGTGTTATGCAGAAGGCCTTCAAGTCTATGAATCTTTGAAAAATCAGGCCCTAGGCTTCTTCAAGTGGGCCCCCAAAATCAGATGACAATTGGAGCCAAAATTGTCAATCCCCATGCTTTGGCTCCCTAGCTGTATAATGGGGATGATACCACGTCACCACTCCCATGTGTTGTGAAGATATTTTCATTAACATTTGCAAAGCACTGAGATATTATGATTGAGAATCCTATAGGGATATTAATAATTCTGTATTCAGTGCAAGGTTTGCATGGTATGCACTGAAGAATAAATTGGGTCACATGTTAAATGATGGGGCTAAAAAGAAATATTAACTAGCTACCCAGTAATCGAGCATCAGCCATCCTTATTTGTGTCATCACTGGACACATTTTCTGGTCCTCTACATCTCCTTGTGAACGTCCCTCTCATCACATCAGTCTAATGGAAAAGGCTGCAGACCACTAACTACTGAAAAGCAAATCTGCTGAATGGCAAATAAAGACAAAAATGTTGCAGGTGTTGTCTCAGTAAAAGATATTACACTTCTAATGTCACATGGCATTCTTTTAAACAAGCTAGAGAAATATAGCCTAGATGAACCTACTATAAGGTAGGTGCACAACTGGTTGGAAAAGCATACTTAGAATAGTTATCAATGGTTCATAATCAAGCACATCAACCAGGGTCCTTCAAGAATTTGTCCTCTTTCTGGTTTTATTCAATATCTTCACAAATGATTTGGATAATGTCAAAAAGTACATGTATAAAGTTTGTGGATGATACTAAACTGGAAGGGGTTGCAAGCACTTTGGAGGACAGGATTAAAATTTAAAATGATCTAGAGAAATGGTCTGAGACAAATAGGTTGAAATTCAATAAGGACAAATGCAAGTACTATACCAGGGATCGGCAACTTTTGGCATGCGGCCTGCCTTGTTACCTACCGCGTCCACAGGTTCGGCCACTCCAGGCCAATGGAAGTGGCGGGAAGCGGCAGCCAGCACATCGCTCGGCCCACGCCACTTCCTGCAGACCCCATTGGCCTGGGATGGTGAACTGCAGCCAGTGGGAGCCATGATCAGCCGAACCTGCAGACACAGCAGGTAAACAAACGGCCTGGCCTGGCCCGGCCCGCCAGGGTGCTTACCCTGGCAGGCCGCATGCCAAAGGTTGCCGATCCCTGTACTATACGTGGGAAGGAATAACTAGTTATACAAATAAAAACAGGGAAATGACTGTGTAGAAAGGAGTACTGCAGAAAAGGACCTGGGGATTATAGTGAATCACAAAATAAATATGAGTCAACAATGTAACACTGTTTCAAAGAAAGCAAACATCATTCTGGGATGTATTGGCAGGAGTGTTATAAGCAAGACATGCGAAGTAATTCTTCCACTTTACTCAGCACTGATAAGGCCTCAGCTAGAGTACTGTGTCCAGTTCTGGGCACCACACTTCAGGAGAGATGTAGACAAATTGGAGAAAGTCCAGAGGAGAGCAAAAAATTGATAAAAGGTCTGGAAAACATGACCTACAAGGAAAGACTGAAAAAAAACAACAACAACAACAGGGTTTGTTTAGTTTGGAAAAATGAAGACTGAGTGAGGACATAAGTCTTCACATATGTAAAGGATTGTTGTGAAGAGGGGGGTGATAGATTGTTCTTGTCCACTGAGGACAGGACAAGAAGTAATGGGCTTAACTTGCAGCAAGGGAGATTTAGATTAGATATTAGGAATAATTTCCTACCTGTAAGGGAAGCTAAGCACTGGAACAAATTACCTAAGGAAGCTATGGAATCTTTGTCATTGGAAGTTTTTAAGAATAGGTTAGATTAGACAAACATCTGTCAGGAATGGTCTTACTTAGTCCTGCCTCAGTGCAGAGGTCTGGACTAAAAGACCTGTGAAAGTCCCTCTGAGTGCTATATTTCTATGATTTTCTGCTAAAAGGAAAGAATTTAATCCTTAGCAACTCATACTTGGTAGTGATTTAGAAATTAAATTGCTTCAGCGTATTCTGCTCATTGTAAAATCTTGCTTTATTAAGAAAAACTTTTAAGAATTATTTTTTTTGAACAGCATTCTTCACTGTGAGAACAAAGCAATGAAGCAATTGCTCATCTGTGATTACTGACAAGTGAAGTTAACAGTAATTGTTTAAAATGTACATGCACATGCATACATATATTTCATATTTATACTAGCTGACTTTGTTGAATTAAATTCAAGGAAATAATAAATTGAAATGGATGGTGTTAGATAAGTATATTTGTCTGTCATTTTCCTTTGTGCCTGTCTATAAAGGCAAAGAATGTTTGAATGCTTCAAGGGTGGAAAGAGTGTGAATATTTTAAATGATTCAGGGCAATATTGTCTTTTGAGGAGCCTCATCTTGTATTCTTTTCAAGCCCAACTCTCACTGAACCAATAAGAGTCAGTGTTCCTGCACACTGGATGCAGGAACAGTTCTGAAATAGCTACAGTCCTGTCTTTAGTCACTACCAAAGTTAAGAAGAGTGGAGTAAACTGAGTAATTCAAAATGCACTTCTTTAAACAAATGATTTTGAAATATTTAATGGAGCAAACTTCTAGTATTCAACAGACAACTGAAAATGTCACATCAGTTCTAGGTGTATCCAGGCAATCTTTTGGATTTCGAAAAATGTCTGTGTGTGAGTTTTTTAGATTCGATCAGATGCATTTTTGGCTTATCTACTTACCTTAATGAAGGCATGGGTTCTATGGCTTTCTTTCTTTTTGAGAGCCCCCAAATGGAAATTGCTGCTCTGCCATTATTATTCATCCTTGCGGGGCTTTTGTGGGTTCCATTCTTGCCCTTCCTATTCAATATGAACAAAAGGCTATTAAGAGCATTGGTAAAGAAATATTCAGTGTTATATGTTTTGCATGTAGGCGATACCTATATACTTCCATCTTTTCTGACTGTGGCCAGTATGGCTGAGTGTCTTCCCCACAGTCTAACAGATATGTAGTTGAAGGCTAGATGGTTGACAATAAAATTACCTTTGATTGTGGTAGCTGGAGGTTGGAGATGCAACAAGCCTGAACAGCTACACTGCAGTTTGAACAGCCCAGCAGCTCAAGCCCCGTGAGTCTGTGTCAGCTGACATGGGTCAGTCGCTGGTGTTTAATTGCTGTGCAAACATACTCAGCGACTCCTCATACTCACCGTACTGCTGACACCTATATCCCTTGTAGGCCAGGGTCCTGTGCCTGGAGGCCACTTACCTCTGCATTGCCCCCAAGCCATCTCTCTTAGGCCCTGATTTTGGAACCTTGTACACACTGTCGACTCCTGCAACCCTGGTGAGCCCCATTGACCTCAGTTTGACTCTGCAGTGGTATGTCTACAAATACGAGTTTTCAGGATCTTGTGCTTAGTGAACATATCAATTGCTTATGCTGATTAGAAGAAACAAGCTTTTCAATGGAATGTGTTCCCATTTCTTCACTAAACTGCAGATAAATGGTAAAATTAATATCATGTCAAATTCTTATTTGGAGTTTCTGATGTTAATGACTAATAATGTATCTGCTGTGCCTTCATTTGCAGCCATGTAATGACTATATGAATATCTAATAGGTTACTTTATGGAATAGTATAACCCTAACTTCAGTCAGTAATCATAAAACCTATTTGAATTTGACCAGGTTATCTATTAGCTAATGCTCATTTAATACTTACTAACAAAGATAACATAATAGTGGCTTTAGCTTCTCCTTTTTTTCAGAGATTAAAGCTCCCTAGTCAAAGATAGGGAAATGAAATAAGCTCAATTAATGACAAAGCCACTTATAAAAATGTAAATCTGTCGGATAAATGTTTTAGCTACTTTTCAGAGGAAGTAAAGTCCTCGTAAAACTCAGATGTATTGGGCAGAACACGAAATAGTTCACTTTTCATTGCTCACTATCTACAAAACCGATTCATCTTTAATTTTGCCCCCATATTTGTTCTCTAGTATGCTGTTGGAGGCATATGCTTGCTTTTACATATAGTTTGTTAAACATATAGTAAAGATTTCCCTGGGACTACATTCCTTTGGTACATTAGCATCAGAGTCGTATACTTTCTTATAGGAGTAGAACATCGTTTTTATGAATGATTGAGTTATTTAGTATTATAAAGTTTGTTTACATGGTTTAAGTCTGTGTAGAACTTGCAAGTTTCTATTTTAACTATCTAATGCTGGGTCTAAGTCAAAGAATCCAGAGTGGCAGTGAACATGCTTTGTGACAATGATTCCACAAGAGAAGGGAGTCAGTTGCTTACATATGCTTTCTATGACTTGTCTAAATCAGAGATCATAGAGATTCTCTCACCTCCAATATAAAACTATATTCTTAACCTCAATAAAAATAGCAAAAATAATTATTAACGTCTTTCAATTATTTTATCCAAATTCAAACTTTCTTCTAAGTATAAATTTCACTGAACTCCAAAGGACAACAGGATCCAGAACCAGACCTGGATTTTTGTGGCAATCTTCAACCAGTGTCTGGGGGATTATCATGCAATTGCAACCAGAGCCGACGAGAGGGGAGGGAAGCCGGTACCGGAGCCCGGTGGTCCGGAAGGGGGCCCGGGGCCTGGCTTCACCACTCCCCCTCCCCCCGTCGCCTTACCAGGGCCCGGTGGTCCAGAAGGGGGCCAGGGGCCCGGCTTCCCCCGCCCTCGTCGGCCCTGTTTAGCTGGTCTGTCCTTGCTGGGGGGGCCCGAAAAAAAATTTTCACCAGGGCCCGAACCTGCTCTCAGCGGCCCTGATTGCAACAGCTAGAATTGTTTTCTATTGAAGGCGCAATGGAATGAGAGAGTCTGGGGCAAAACAAAATCAGGATGCAGATTTTACCGAGATCCTTGGTATCAGGAGAACAATGCTTCCCATTTAATAGGAAAAAAAAAAAAAAAACCAACCCTGCCCTTTCACACAAAACACCTTAGGAAATGTAAACGCTAACACATCGCTTGACAGAGCAAGCAATTTTTTTCATAACTGAGTGGGTGGGTGCTCTGTCCCTTGCACTGTAGATTTATAAGGCTGACAGAGGAAAGATAGCCTTACTTACAGGGCTTAAATTCAGCTGGAGCTGACTGGAGCAGAGCTCCGGTAAATATTTTCAACTTCCCTGGTGTTTTTATAGTATGCTGGGTGTGTGGGGGTGGGGAGGCTCTGGGAAATACTCCGAGAAATTAAGCCCTGCTTACTTATAATGAATAATCAAATGTTGCAGGCATCACTTGGGTGCACAGTGTTGCTAACTTACCCTTCAACTCTATAGGAGCCGTCACCTGTCTGTGTACACAGAGACCAGGTTTTAATTCACTCCACAGTCCTTTCTAGCTACCTAAATATCATATTGACAATACTCAGAGTTGTGATATTCCACTGCAAAGCAGACAGATATGCAGTGGGGCAGGTCCCTGAGTTGCTCAAACTCTGTCCTTACCTTGACTTTCAGTGCAAGGGAGGCCTGACAGCAGGGCTGGCTTTAGGCACTGAGGGGCCCTATTCGAAAGAGCTGCCACCGAAGACAGTGGCAGGATTTAGGTGGCAGGTCTACTGGCTGCTGGCGCCTTCGGCGGCATGTCGGCGGAGGGTGCTTAGGGACGTTGCGGGGCCCTCTTAAGGGCGCAGGGCCCGATTCGGGGGAATCGGGTGAATCACCCCAAAAGCCGTCCCTGCCTGACAGGTGAAGCTGGCAGTCAGGCTTCTCTACATGGACAATGGAGTCTGGGGGTTCCTCTCCTCTCTGTTGTCTAGATTCTGCTCTGAGTGAGCAGTACAGGTCAGATGCCATAACAGAGTTGAAGACAGTGGGGAACACATTAATTTAACTGCATGGGATAGTCCACTGGAAACCCTTGTAGACAGTCTGCACGGTCTGATTTGTGTGGCCTTTCTGAACTCAACCAATCAATGGTTGCCTGAGCCCAGGGAAAATGAAAAACATTTTTGGCTAATAGTACTCTGGTGCTTTCTGTTGATTTGCTTTTTTCCTTGCTTTCCTTTTCTTTAAGATGTCTAAGAAAGAGAAAAGTTTATGGGAAACATAACTTTAATTTTTTTAAAGCACACTGTAGTCTGAAAAGATAACTAGGGATGAGGAATAAAGCAGAGCAGAGGCTGTCATTGTGGTTGGTCCCTGTGTGTGGAGGGGGGAGAGGGAGGGACTTCTTTACCCTATTACTATGCCCAGTAACATAAACTTCCTGAAGCTAATTTGTGTATTGAGCCAGTTTACGAACATGTCACATCTGGAAGTATAACTATTTTCACTTGTGACTTAAAGATTTATAAATTAGGTCTCCTCCTAGTATCATTTTCACTTTAAATACAAAGTTACATTCGGCACAAATATCTAAACAAACTCCATTTGAATATGGATCTAAAGAGGGAGTTGGTTCATTAAAAATCATAGGAATGATTTTCTATCCTATTCATACACAGTTGGGTACACACAAATCCATGTACAATTATGCACATGGCAATGTGTCAAAATGGCAATGTGCGTACTGTGGATGCACAACTGGACAATTGTGCTCACAAATGAAGCAAGCATTTATCTATGTACACTGTAGAAAATAGGCCTTTATACACCCTCCCACCCCCAACCCCCAGATTTATTTGGAAATATGTAATTGGCTGCCTAAGAATCTATGCAAAACACATGATTTAAAAATAAGGCTTTATGTGTTTGGTTTTTATAGAAGCCAGTGCTTAGTTCAGACATTTGTTGGTCTCAGGACGTTATGTAAGCAAGAGCATCACCGAATGATACTGCTGATAATAAACTTCAAGAAAATGCATGTATGCATAGCATGCAGTTTACAGTAGCTGAAGATCTGCATTCTAATATCTGCCCAATACAGAGGAGTATAGGGAGCACTTCTCCCAGCATGCACCCCATCGTGTCAGTTTTACTTTTATAAAATATAAAAAAAAAATTATATATATATAAAATATATAACTTGATGGGAGCTTACAGTACCACTTCTTTCTAATAGAGCAGCTTGCATGCTATTGTCAGTTCAATTTCGTGTACTGTAAGTATTTTATGGCTACACTTATTATACATGTTTTGCATAGTGTACTGTAAGGTAATAAGAAAAGAATAATGCATTTTATGCATTACTATGGGTTAATGACTTCATCAATATTCTTTATGGGAGGATAACACACATAATATGCAACTTGTCAGTATAAATGTCAAGGAGCATATAATGACTACAAAACATTTTTATCATTTGATTGGAACAATGAGGGATGATTCTAATAACCTCCAGGGTTAGGAGGTTCAATGAGGAAGAAAAGCAATGTACTTGAAAGTGCTTTGCCGTTTTCCACCTACTTTATATTTGGTTTTAGAGGAGCTCTCTTAATGGGGGAATAGCTCTGCATGGTTGAACTACCATGCAGGCATTCTGATCTGGAAAACAGACTAGAAACTAAATCACTAAGTATCAGAGGGGTAGCCGTGTTAGTCTGAACATGTAAAAAGCAACAGAGGGTCCTGTGGCACCTTTAAGACTAACAGAAGTGTTGGGAGCATAAGCAAGTCTTGCATCTGAAGAAGTGAGGTTCTTACCCATGAAAGCTTATGCTCCCAACACTTCTGTTAGTCTTAAAGGTGCCACAGGACCCTCTGTTGCTTTAAATCACTAAGGTGAAGCATGCTATCTCTGGGTGGAAAAGGTGGAAAGTTCAGCTTTCCAACACTCTGTTTTGGGTTTGTGCTTAAGGCAGAGTGAAAGAGTCACAGGAGAGGGGTGAGATCCAGGACAACAACTTGCAAACCTTATCTAGTGTCTGTCACAAAGTGCTATGAAGATGACAAATACTGTATGAACTATCTTCTACATGGAACTTTGCACTGCTGATTCTGTTTTTTACTGGTAACCAAAGTTTCAATTCACTAGACATTTATTTCAGAAAGTGACTAGTACAGAAATGTATCTTTTATCCCTCTGATTATTTGTATGATCTGTTCATAATGATTTGGGGAACATATGTTTCACCTATGGGAAAGACTGAATGGTGGTAGTCCACTTGCATATGTGTTCACTTTCCAAGGCACTTTTTTTTCTGTTTAAACTGCTGTCAAATACCTGTAATTGGCTTTTCCAAACCTATGATGAGGTCAATTTGTTACCACAAGTATTTCTGAGAGTGCAGAGGACAACTTACCAACACTTCCTAATACTTCTGTAGTAGAGAATTTGTGTGCCTCTGCCATTTCCCAGTATAGCTTCTAAAGCCATGCCCCAAACAAAGATTTAGAACCAGTAACTTATCGAGATGGGTGCAAACCAAAACCACAAGTCCACATAGATCTTTGTAAGAGTTTGGAAAAGATCCAAACATTTCTGTTGTCTCTTATGAACAAAAACCCTGAAGTCCAGGAAAGTTCAGATGGGGGCCCATCCCATAGCAAGCTGACATCAGGATTTGGTAGCTAAATCACCATATGACATTTCCTCACATGTAAGCAGTGTGACTGGATCTACAAACAGTATATTTTCTAATTCTTCATTATGTTGCAGCCTCAGTGGTGTACAAGGTCCATAAAGTTGGTGGAAGCAGCCCCCGAGAAATACTTCTGGCACAAGATTTTCCTTATGTGTTGGCATAGGGGCAAATCCTGGCAATTGCAGCCAAGTGTAAATTTGAACAGCCCTGAAAAAACAGGCAATGGTCCGTCTAGAGGTATACTTGAGGTGCCATCATGAGTACTTAAGCAAAGTTGTTATAACACTTGAGACTATGTTGTAGAAAAACTCCTGAGCCAACCAGGAGATTGGACAAGATGGCTCAGGAAGTCTCTCCAGCCAAACCATCTATAATTCCATGATATATTTGTCATAATGGATTTCTATTTAGGACTGGATCGATCCAAAAGCTTTTTATAAAGGCAACATTTTGTGTACATTCATGTCATATTTTCACAAATATCATATCGTTGGCAGACAGAATCAATGAAATAGAGATGAATCTTTCCCATTTGTATGACATTTTTGTTATAATGTTACAACAATATCATTACCCTACTACAAATTAATTTAACATTTTTAAGCTGCAACTTTGTGGCTTGTTAAAGATTTTCAGATAGATAGAAAACATATGAACTTTCATTATACTACACCTGTACCCCAATATAACGTGACCTGATATAAAACAAATTCTGATATAAAGCGGTAAAGCAGTGCTCCAGGGGGGCGAGGCTGCGCACTCTGGCGGATCAAAGCAAGTTCGATATAACACGCTTTCACCTATAATGCGGTAAGATATTTTGGCTCCCAAGAACAGCGTTATATCGAGGTAGAGGTGTATTTTGCCAGTTGCAGTGTAAGGCAGTGAATCGAGTATCTTTAAAAGGCCTTTATAACCTGGAAAATCAAAAGAAATGAAAACAGTATTAAAAATAAGATTAAAATATGTGAGCTAATTAGCTGGGTATAATTGACTTACAGAAGGAGTTAAATGTCCATCAATGTCTTCTATTTTTACTTTTACTCCAGGCAAAACAGTTCAATCTGCAATCAGCTTTGTTGTTGTTGTTGAGTTGATTGCACCTTTCAGGAAATGAAGCAGAGTTTATTGGGTCAGATTCTCTCTGGCCCTTACAGGGATACATCCTGTGAGGGAGGGTGCAAGGGAGCCCCACCACTTTGCATAGTCTCCTCGCCTGCATGAGGGCCAGGCAGAACTGGAATCCTTGTGCTCAGAAACTTCTGAGCCCACATTTAGGAAAGATTTCTTATTTGAAAAGGATGCTTAAGCATGTGCTTAGCTGCTGATCTGAATAAGGATGGGCATAGCACCTGCATAAGTGCTGTCTAGAATTAAGGCCAAGAACTGCTCTCTCCCAGCTTGCAGCACGGAGGGGAGGAGGGGGCCGTGGTCCCCTCCCCTCCTTGTTCCTCTTGTTCTCCATTTTGTCTACTCGACAGCATGTCTGCACACTCTGGGTTGTTCCCAAAATGTGCCATCTAGTCCTTTGTGAGCTAGAAGGAGGATATAATCACAAATAAATTAGTTTTACTGAGTGAAAATTGTTGCTTTTATTTTCATTTAATTACTTGAAAAGTTCCTTTCAGTTTCCTATTCATAGGGTGCTAATTAATAATACACTTGATTAAATGAACTCAAAAGAAAAAGTTATGGGGACATGCATATAATCAATATTAGCATATCTGGTTTCTTCATTTAACTTTCCCATTACCTACCCCAGTAAATTAGATTTTATTGTCCATGATTAAGGTCATTGGGGAAAACAGGAAACTAAAACATGATAAAATAAGTTGGGATGGAAGGAAATGGATTTGGTTAAACTGTGCACAAGGTTATTTAAAATTAGTTTGAGTGTTTGAGACTCAGTTTTTCTTGTGGATTTGGGTATGTCTACATTGCTCCTCAGCCCGGTTAGATAGACTCCTACTAGTAGGACTCCAGCTAGTACACTAAAAAGCAAGATGGATGTTGCAGCTCGGGTTGGAAGTTTTGGCCTTCAAGTTCACCTCTGCGCTCCAGTCCGAGCTGCAATGCCTATACTGCTGTTTTTAGCACACTAGCTCAAGCACCACTAGCACAAGTCTATCTCCCTGGTATGGAAGGATTGCTGCCAGCTGTAGTGTAGACACACCCTTTATGGTTTGGTTGAACTCATTTTCAATTTGTGATTTAATGGATATAGAAGTGGCTTAATTTGTAAAGTAAATTCCTGAGGCCTGAGCCTGCCATGTTCCACCTCCCTCTTCTTCCCTTGCCAACTCCCTTGTATCCCACAAAATAAGTCACAAGAAGAAAGATTGCTCTGCAATGTTCTCCTCTCTGTCTGACCCTGGTCATTTGACTGTGCGGAGGTAGGTGTGACTTTTTTTAACCCGGAACAGGCAAAGGGATTCAACCCCCTCCTATATCTGCAGGTTCCTCAAGATTAACCAAGATCCTTGGTAATTTTACGTGGTCTATTCATACAGCCCCCTCGTCTTCTATTCTTGCCACTACTCATGAAATCCCCTTTAGTTCAGAGTTGACTGATTGGAGATCTTACTGAATTTTAGGGATGTATTAATGTTTGGGCAGATTTATTGTACAGTTAGGAAAATGACTGCCTCCCCATTACCTCACCACCAGCTTGCCCCTTTCCAGCACATGGATTCCAGAGGTTGGTATTTTGTTCCCTTTGCAGCATATTGTGGGTGTACCATACTCTCACAGTAATTCAAAGCATCCAATGTAATTGTACCATTGCTACTCCAAGTGTAACACAGTTCATTCTCTTCACTGTACTCAACACTCAGCATTTACTCTCTCCCACACACACAAGTAGGGATCTTTTTTCCCTTGCTGCATCTACCTTTTTTATGCTACTGGTGCTTATGCTCCATTGTAGAAGAAAGCAGACATTACTTCATAAGTATATCCAGTATGAGAATGGGTTCATGAAACTAGGCTATTATTTTTCAGTATACTGAGGAAATATTGAATAACTGCCTCATTCCCTGAGCATCATCTGCCCAGAACATTGAATGAGGCAGGGAAAGAAATATATGATTGTGTAATTAAATACAATATCGTAATGTGTATGCAGAAGGGGGCAAAATTAAGATTGTTTAAAAGGAGATGTAGAAGTGGTGATAAACCATAAAATAAATGAATAAAAAGTGAAGGATGGAAAAATTGGGAAGTACTGTAAATAACAATGAATATAAATCGCAAGTTATAAAATGTACGTGACTGATAAGGAAAGCTACATGAATAATTGAAATATCAATGGCTACTCGAGTTAAAGACAATAAGAATTCATTCTTAAATATTTTAGGAACAACAAAATACCCTAGGTCTGGTGTAAGTCCATTGGTAGGTGCAGATAATAGAACTGTAAACAATGATGTAGAAAGCAACAGAGGGTCTTGTGGCACCTTTAAGACTAACAGGTCTTAAAGGTGCGGCATCTGAAGAAGTGAGGTTCTTACCCACAAAAGCTTATGCTCCCAATACTTCTGTTAGTCTTAAAGGTGCTACAAGACCCTCTGTTGCTTTTTACAGATTCAGACTAACACGGCTACCCCTCTGATACTTGACAATGATGTAGAAGAGTCTGAAATGTTCAACACATGCTTCTGTTTTGTATTTGGAATGAAACAGGAGGATGCATGTAGCCATCCCATATAATGTTGTGGATGGAATAAAAACCTTACCATTTGTAACAAAGGGGAATATGAAGCAGCATCAGCTAAAACTAGAGAGACAGGGTAGGCGAGATTAGGGTGACCAAACGTCCTGATTTTATTGGGACTGTCCCGATATTTGCTTGTTTGTCCCGAGTCCCGACCGATGTTAGGTCGGGACACTGGACAAACAAGCAAATGCTCCGGAGCCTAGAAGTGCTCCCTGCCCCGTCCCGACTCCGCCCCGTCCTTCCCCATTGGCTCCCTCCCCAAATCCCCACCTCTTCCCCAGGCTTGCCATTCTTCCTCCCTCCAGAGATGCAGGGGGAGCGCGGTGCCGTGAGTGAGAGTCCGGCCTGGCCCCAAGCAGGCAGGACTCAGTCGGGCGGTATTTTTGCTAGAAAAAGCAAACAGGGGATCCTGAGGCACCATCAATGCCTGAGGCCCCTGCAAGTCAAGGAATTGATTAGCTGTGATATGTCCAGGTGACCCTAGAGGATGATTCATTCTTCATGCTGCAGAGAAAGGTGAAACCCCCCACCCCACCAGGTCCCTGCCAATGTGACCTGAAGGAAAATTCCTTCCCAACCCAAATCTGAGAATCAGTTAGGCCCTGAGCATGAGAACAAGACACACCAGCCAGGCATATAACAGCTAAAAAAAAATTAAAAACAGGAGTATTTGTGGCACCTTAGAGACTAACACACTTATTTGAGCATAAGCTTTTGTGGGCTACAGCCCACTTCATCGGATAAACTTATGCTCAAATAAATGTGTTAGTCTCTAAGGTGCCACAAGTACTCCTGTTCTTTTTGCGGATACAGACTAACACAGCTGCTACTCTGAAACTTAAATTTTTTATTAAGATGATGTTTAAAAAAGTGAATGGTACCATAGAAGTTTCTGGTTATCAGGGAATAACATACAGATTATCAAGGAGTGCGAAGTTTGGTTTAAGATCGGATGGCATAAGGAATACATAATCTGCAATATCCCTGATTGGAGGTAAAAGGTTGGCAGGTCAAAGTACAGACATAGATATTTCTACATGAACATTTAGTTTGCAGCAAGCTGGGGTGTGACTCTACCTTGCAGTAGCCTGCCATGGGCTAACTGTCAGTGTGGACCCTGCTGATGTGCATTAACAGTTTGTTAATGTGCTTTCATCTAGTCCCATTTCAAAGAAGACTAGATCAGAGACACCAGCTTTATGGCTTATTACAACAATCTGTAACCCATTAACCCTCTTTTTGTCTTATGACTGCAGAGGTGTTAATGGACCACTCTATCTTGAATGATCCCTTAGAATATGAGCTAACTACTTATGCTAAACAAGCAGTTCCACCTTTCATTTAGTTGTGAGACTCCGAGTACCTTTCTCATACTTAAAGAAGAATTCTGTGTGGCTCAAAAGCTTCTCTCCCAACAACAGAAGCTGGTCCAATAAAAGATATTACCCCAATCTCACCTAAGGTGACCAGATCACCCAGGTCAAATATTGGGACGGGGGGGGGGGGGGAAAAAAAAAAAAAAGGTGGCAGAGCAAAAAAACCCAAAAACCCCCTCCTCCACAAGTGCTGGAGGGAGGCCCCGGAGATGCAGGGGGAACGGGCTGCCGTGAGTGAGAGTCCGGCCTGGCCCCAAGCAGGCAGGACTCATTTGGGCGGTAGGGAGAGTAGGGGGGCGGCCCGCGGAGCCAGGCATCGGCTGTTCTTCCTCCCTGGGCAGCGGGACTCAGGAGCAGCCGCTGCTGCAGTTCCCACTGCCACAGGGGGAGGAAGCAGCCAATGGCCAAACTCGGCGGCTGTGGCTGCAGCTCTGGCGCCCGGGCCCGAACCCCCCGAGCCTGGGCCTGCTGTGGCAACCCAGCGCGCACGCTGCGCGTGCCCAGCCCCTGGCCAGTCATGTCTGGGCTGCTGCCCAGCTTGTGCTATCCCACGGCGGCCCCGGAGTGGGGGCAGCAGGCCCCAGCCCTCCCGTCCTGCTTGGGTCCTGCAGGGGAACGAACGGGGCTGGGCTGCCGATGCCTCCACCCCGGGCCGCCGCGGAATTGCACCAGCTGGGCAGCAGCCCAGACACGAATGGCCAGGGGCTGGGCACAGAGTGCGTGCTGCTGGGTCCCCGCAACAGGCCTAGGCTTGGGGGGTTTGGGCCCGGGCGCCAGAGCCGCAGCCGCCGAGCTTGGCCATCGGCCGCTTCCTCCCCCCATGGCAGTGGAGCTGCAGCAGCGGCTGCTCCCGAGTCCCACTGCCCAGGGGCGGAGAAAAGCCCCCCTACTCTCCCTACCACCCGAATGAGTCCTGCCTGCTCGGGGCCAGGTCAGACTATCACTCACAGCAGCCCGCTCCCCCTGCATCTCCGGGGCCTCCCTCCAGCACCTGTGGAGGAGGGTTTTTTGGGGATTTTTGCTCTGCCACCCTTTTTTTTTTGTTCTCCGCCACGCTGCCTCCCTCCCACCCCCGTCCCAATATTTGACCTGGGTGATCTGATGTAATATCTTTTATTGGACCAGCTTCTGTTGTTGGGAGAGAAGCACATTTATTTGAGCATAAGCTTATCCGATGAAGTGGGCTGTAGCCCACAAAAGCCTATGCTCAAATAAATGTGTTAGTCTCTAAGGTGCCACAAATACTCCTGTTTTTAAAAATTTTTTAGCTGTTATATGCCTGGCTGGTGTGTCTTGTTCTCATGCTCAGGGCCTAACTGATCCTCAGATTTGGGTTGGGAAGGAATTTTCCTTCAGGTCACATTGGCAGGGACCTGGTGGGGTGGGGGGTTTCACCTTTCTCTGCAGCATGAAGAATGAATCATCCTCTAGGGTCACCTGGACATATCACAGCTAATCAATTCCCTGACTTGCAGGGGCCTCAGGCATTGATGGTGCCTGAGGACCCCCTGTTTGCTTTCTCTAGCACATAATATTTTAGTCTCCTAAAGACTGAAATGATCTGTTGTAACTGAAGTCACTGGGCTCAATATATAGGCATTTTGGTGAAATTTAATGAACTGTGATATTTACAGGAGGTCAGACTAGATGATGTAATGGTCCTTTTTGGCCTTAAACTCCGAAATCTCTTAAATTATTTTTTTTCTTTCACTGCTCTGAATAGAGATTAATCAAGAGATTTTTAGCAGGTGTATTTATGCAATCAGTTTGCTTCATTAATAAGAAAATAAACAATGAAGAACAAAGGTGATGGTGAGGTCTAATTGGTTTAGTTAGTAGGAACAGCGTAGGGTCATAGTTATGATTCTAATACTATCCTCTCCTTCCCTTGTAGAGGTGAAAATTAGCATTTGTCTGAACTAGAGACATTGGCATTGCAACTATCTCTGCAGCACTGCAACCTCTTAGCATGCCTAAACATCACCATTCAATCATTTTGATTGCACTTATTCTATACAAAGTTAAGGACCATTGTATTCATCCCTGTGGCAGTCTACATTTTGAAATGTCCATGTCAGAAAAAACAAATATTGTGACACAATGCAGCAATTAGTCCTTCCATTTCAACCCCATGTTTTCCCTGCTCACCCTTTAATAACTCTGACAGCACAGAGCACTGGCTTTCTCACCTGTCAAGTCACTCCTTTATTGGCTTTGTGCAGCAGGCACTTGATTTTTTTTTTTTTTTTTTTGGATGGGGAGAGGGGGCTCTTTCCACCTTTTGTGTCACTGGCCCCTTTTCTGGAAAGTCCAGAAGGCAGCTGCAGTAGTATTTGATTGGTGTTACCTATCCCTGCCCCTTTTCCTCTAAAAGCATCAGCAGCACCCCAAGCTTTACGACAACAAAGGACAGCACAAATATAATGGAAAAATACATCTTTAAGTTTTCCTAAGCTTTGTAGGGCCTTGTTCTATTGCACCTTGAGTGGCTATTTACACCTGTGTAAAGTGGATATAAAATGCTGTCGAAACTGAAGGGTAATATTTAAACCTGCTTTAGTCTCAATGGCCAGATACTGAACTGTATCCTAGCGCTTTGCACGGTTTCGGAAATGCGACTCTGGTACAATGAAAACAGGAGCTATGTACCTGAACTTTTATACCTTTGGTACAAATGCACATCAGTGCTGAAATGTTTTACTTCATGCAACATGTTACTGCTAATTTTCTTCCACATAAAACAAAAAGTGAGAAATGACCTTATAGATTGATAGAGTTAAATAAAAATGTTTCACTCTGTGTTAGTACATCTGAAAGCTTTAGACCATTTATATATTTTACTGTATATAGGCCATTTATATTTTATTTTTTCTTGTCAATTACTGCTTCATTTTTCAGAAGTAAAACCTAAAATTTCCTAATGGCTCTTGACTTTAGTGTTTCTGTGGTGTTGCAGGGCAGTAGGCGACACAAATAAGACAGCTCTTCCCAAAATAATACAATATAGATTTTATTGTGGAAGGAAATGGTGTAAAAGTGACTGCTGTCCTTTTAAGTTTAATCATTACTAAAATGAGATTTTTGACCCTTTAAATGACAGTTTATGCAACAACTGCTCTATTATTTTCTCTGATGCCCTTCTTTAGCTTCCTTGGTGGTGCCAGACATTTACGCCTGTTATTTTCACTGTGAAACTTTTACAAAAATAATAGAGAATTGATCAATATCAATCACCTTTATTTGTTTCTGTTTTCATTGTTCCATCTCAGTTTGATAATGTCCCCGAATGAGAGAGAGAGATGATATTTGTTGGGTAAAGAACTTTAATCCTTTTGGATACTATGAGTACAATTTTGGTCTGATTTATTCCATTATGTAAGAGTTACTGGCCATGCCTAGCACAATATTTTGGCATTATATACTGAATAATTATAAAGTGGAGAATATCATCCTCTGTATACTAGTATTTGCGAGATGTTGGGTAACATTTATAAAAAAAAAAATTAAAAGAGAGGCTGAGACCTAGCAATCAGTGTTCTGCGTTGTATTGTAAGAGAGTTTTCTGACTGACTTCTATGATGCCAGAATTCTATCCCCAGTCTCTAAATTTCTGAGCAAAATGCAGAAGTTAAAGGACTTCGCTCTTCGGAGGAAAGAGTCCCTAATGTCATTCAATAATAAACGTCTGGTTGACTAGGGAGAGGCATGGACAGAATCCAGTAGGACTGCCATGTTGTCCTCAGCCAGAGTGCAGATGGCTGCATTGTGAATAATGTGTATAGTAAGAATTTTTTTTTAATTATTACAGTATATGAAAGTTAGATTAATTGAGGAAATGTAGAAAATCAAATTTGACATTCATTGTCCATACTGATGATTAGGAAACTTATAAAAATGAATGAAACCTCAAAGTTTACTTTGATTTTCTTTCTCTCTATGCACTGTAAATATGTATTCAAATTGGCACTGTTCTGTATTTTTATAATGCAAACTAAATAAATGAAATTAATTATACATATTTATATACACTAATGCAGTGTTTCTTCAACAGAGAAGTCTTTTATAAAATGTTTAGTTCCTTTAACAATTGATATCTATATTGTTGACTAGTGTTATTGCTAATGAACAATGCCAATTAAAGATACCAATGAAATATGAACTATTACCATATTAAATAAAATAGTTTTATTAGATTTTATTAATATAAAGTACATATTTTTCCAAAAATGGAACATGTCCAGTATATATATTTATTTTACATATGTCTGAAGTGATTTCTTTAAAAAAAAATCTCAAATGTAGTCACATAACATTCTTAGGTCAGACAATCTAGAAATCTTAAAAGGGGAACATGCATTCATCTCTTCTTTAAAATCAGGTATTCTTAGAATGGCAAATTGCATGGATGAAATATGTTATTGACACAGTGGAGCTCAGCAGACAGCCTTTGGTTGTTCAGAAGACTAAGTCTTTACAAATCAAGCCCTCAATCCAGCAAATTATTCTCTCCATGTGACCCCATGTGCCCATACAGGGCCTGTATATAAGTGGGGCTCCCAGTGGGCATTGAAGTCTGCCCATACAAATGACGTTGCAGCTGCAGGGCTACTGACTTATAAACCTTTAATGAAATCAGAAGTACAGTTGATTGCAGTTCTATTGAAGGCAGGCTATTTTGACTCAGGCAGGAATTCCTCAAGCGGTGTACAACCTAATTTGTTTTATTTAGTCACAAACATAGTTCCTAAAGCTCTATCTTGAAAGGCAAAAAGTGTGTGTGTGTGTGCGCGTGTGTGTTTCAGTAGTGTTAGTTGTTAGCTCAATAGTGAACTGAGCTCGTTCACTGTGATTGAAAAGCCCCATCAAGATGCAGGTTAACATGTCTGAAACTGTGTTAGCAGGCACTGTGCTAGCCTGGGGGGAACCTAGGCTAAAATACAGCCAGCCAACATAGCTTCAGAAGTTCTAGCCTGTGTCTTGATAAGTATTTCAGGCATGTTAAGCTAACATTACTACCATACATCCTTTTTGTCTTTCAAGACATACACTTATGGATCTATTAATGGGGATACTCTGTATCCTAGTAAGGAGGAGAGGATGGAAGTTGATAAAGTACAGGTAGGAACTGAAGAGAAACAGTACAATGAAAAGGAGTCCTATTCAATTACATCACATAATGGCAGAGAGCTAAAAGGTGATAAATTTTAAGTGCTTGTATACAAACACAAGGATGGTGATGATGATTGTGAAATGCTCTGGAAGATTAGAGAGGCTATAAAAATAGAAAACTCAATAATAATGAGAGATTTAAACTATCCCCCTATTGACTGGGTACATGCTACTCTATCAGTCCGTGGTATGTCCACACCTTGAATACTGCATGCAGTTTTGGTCACCCCATTTCAAACAAAGATATATTAGAATTGGAAAAGGTACAGACAAGGGCAAGAAAAATTATTAAGGGTATGGAACAACTTCTGTCTGAGGAAAGATTTAAAAAGATTGAGAGTGTTCAGTTTGGAAAAGAGATGCCTAAGAGGGGATATGTAGAGGTTTATTAAATCATGAATAGTGAGGATAAAGTGAATAAGGAAGTGTTATTTACTCCTTCAAATAACACAATAACCATGGGTCACCAAATGAAATGAATAGGGAGCAGATTTAAAACAAAAGGAAAAACTTCTTCACACAATGCACAGTCAATCTGTGGAACTCATTGCCAGGGGATGTTGTGAAGGCCAAAACTATACCCGGGTTCAAAAAAGAACTAGATAAGTTCATGGAGGATAGGTCCATCAATGGCTATTAGTTAAGATGCATAGGGATGCAACCCCATGCTCTGAGTGTCCCTTGCCTCTGATTCCCAGAAGCTGGGAGTGGATGATGGGATGGATCACTTGTTGATTGCCTGCTCTGATCATTCCCTCTGAAGCACCTGACATTGGCCATTGTCAGAAGACAGGATGCTAGGCTAGATGGACCATGGGTCTGACCCAGTATGACTATTCTTATGATTCAGCAATCTGCAAAGATATGTCTCATAGCATGTGCAATGATGTAAGTAGCCTGACTATGAGTTGCAAGGAAAAATCAGTAGGAGAAATAAAAACAGGTATTCTGATTGGAGATAATTTTGTGGTCAGCATCTGGTTACTGCTAAGAAATGTGGGCTTTAATCTTTCCGTCAGGAAGCCAACCAAACCTCTATGTACATATCTCTCTAGCTATCTCTCTCCACCGCCAACCCCAGCTCATTCTTCTTAGTAGGGTTAAATTAGGGAAACGCTTATGGAATAACTGTAAACAAAAATTCATTTTAAAACCACCCATTCTATTAGAGAGCTATCATCCTAATGAAAGTGAAGTCATAATCATCCCAATGCATGTATCCTAGGCAAATACAACTCAGTAGGTACCCCACTGACTGTGTTAGCAGGCCTCCATGCAATGCATCTGTATTATGTGTGCATCGTATCAGGGAGAGGTCATGCACAGCAGGTTATTGGCCAAAAGACAGACAAAAAAACTGTAATCTGAGACAAAATCAATAATTTCCCCATATAATCAGGGATACTTGATTGCTTCTCAGGATCCTGGGATCTAGGGGGGGACAAGAGCCCTTACTCAAATCCACTAGTGCTGATTTGAAATAATCCCTTTTCTTCAGGAATCTTGACCTTTGAACATTAAAGGCACATACAAGAACCAAATCAAAAGCTTGTCACATGCAATAGAGATGGAAACTGAGGAACTGTCCTATTATTCTGTCATATCAACACTGAAGATCCTGAATAATTTTCTTTCCAATTGCTTGATCCGTCTTCCTTTAAAGTTGAGAGGAACTGAAACAAATGGTAGCAAGATGAAGTCCAGCATATGCAAAGAACTCTGCAAACTCTGACAAAAAATCTGCTACTTGCATTCATTCATGAGGCATGGAGAAACAAAACATTAGAAAACAGCAACCAGATTTATCTCTTATTCTACATGTGGCCTATGATCTTACTTGGTAAGAGACTTTCAGTGATGATAACAGTGGATAATATGGAAATACATGTTGTGATTAAAGACAGTTGTGGCTTTTTTGTAATGAGAAACTGTGTAAGCTCAGCTAGGTCAGCTGGTTACAGTATAGAAGTAAATGTCAAGAGAGGTGACGACTTCAGAGACGGAAGACTGAAAGTGGATTCCCTTGCTCAGACATGAGGGGGTGTCAAGGCTGGATCCCCACTTTGAACTTTAGGGTACAAATGTAGGGGCCTGCATGAAAACTTCTAAGCTTAACTACCAGCTTAGCTCTGGTTCCGCTGCCACCATGCCACCCCTGCCACCATGCCACCGCTGCCACCTTCCTGGGAAGCCTTGAAAAACCTTCATCAATTCCCTGGTGAATACAGATCCAAACCCCTTGGATCTTAAAACAAGGAGAAATTAACCATTCCCCCTCCTTCCTCCCACCAACTCCTGGTGAATACAGTTCCAACCCCCCTGGGATCTTAAAACAAAGAGAAATTAACCATCCCCCCTTCTTTCTCCCACCAACTCCTGGTGAATACAGATCCAACCCCCTTGGATCTAAAACAAGGAGAAATTAACCATTCCCCTCCTTCCTCTCACCAACTCCTGGTGAATTAAGATCCAAACCGCTTGGATCTTAAAACAAGGAAAAATCAATCAGGTTCTTAAAAAGAAGGCTTTTAATTAAAGAAAAAAAGTAAAAATCATCTCTGTAAAATCAGTATGGAAATTAACCTTACAGGGTAATGAAACTTAAAGAGCTCAGAGGACTCCCCTCTAGTCTCAGGTTCAAAGTACAGCAAACAAAGATAAACACTCTAGTAAAAGGTACATTTACAAGTTGAGAAAACAAAGGAAAATTAACATGCCTTGCCTGGCTATTTACTTACAAGTTTGAAATAGGAGAGATTTGTTTAGAAAGATGTGGAGAACCTGGATTGATGTCTGGTCCCTCTCAGTCCCGAGAACGAACACACTCCCAAACAAAGAACACAAAAAAAAGCCTTCCCCCCGCAAGATTTGAAAGTATCTTGTCCCCTTATTGGTCCTTTAGGTCAGATGCCAGCCAGGTTACCTGAGCTTCTTAACCCTTTACAGGGAAAAGGATTTTGGGGTCTCTGGCCAGGAGGGATTTTATAGTACTGTACACAGGACAGCTGTTACCCTTCCCTTTATAGTTATGACAGGGGGAAATATCAATGCAGTTGCCCTGAACTGTGTCATGCAACAACAATCCTTAATGTGTCTAAATTGACTTTAGAAAGGTCAAAGGCTAATGGGATATAAATTAAAATATACTGTAGCATAAACCTTCCTATTTATCTTATCCTTTGTAATTTGAATATCTGTTATTTTATGCCCTTGGTACATTTAAGTTTTAATGATTTATTTACACTTATATTTATTTCTTTGTACTTACATCAAGGAGCTGCAGAAAAAATGATCTTAGGATTCTGAACTATTTTATGTTTGCGGCAGCAATTACTGTCTTCCATAAAACTGATGATACAATGTCCACAATGACTGTTGTTATTAAGATAAATGAGTCATGAGGTGGCCATGGGCTGGGAAAGTTTGTTTAAGGAGCTGAGCATTGAGATAATTTCAGTATATTCTCAAAGCTAATTACTATTTTAGCAGTGACATCTTGTTGCATGTATTATTCAGTAGCTATCTTATCTATCGTTCTTGTATGTTAAATATGTGAAAGAGAGAGTCTGCTCAGTGCTATACCTAAAATGCTCAGTGCTATACCCAAGTCTGTCTTTGCTAGATTTTGTTATAGATCATGTGGAGGTTTAAAAAGGACATACTTTAGAATTGGTTGGAAAGGAGTAACCTGAAAAGTGTGGGGTGAAGAGTTTGCACTATTTAAGAACTCCAGTCAAAGTTCTGAGCATATCAGGAAAAGACAGTCCATCAAAAAGTGAAACTCTCACATCCAAACTAGATGTTTATCTAGTGCCCACTCCCCACCCTCAGGATGTAATAACCCCTGTCTCATCCAAGTTTTCATACTGTGTGCATCACTAATGCATTTTTTATGTAAATATACAAAATAAGTACTAGATTTCTTAGGGAAATACCTTCTAGTTTTTTGAAGACTTCAGTGGTGCTACCTCTTTTTTCATTAGACCAGGGGGTGTGCCTGGTCTAATGAAAGAAGTGGTGTGCGGAGTCTTCATTTATTCACTCTAATTTAAGGTTTCGTGTGCCAGTAATACATTTTAACGTTTTTAGAAGATCTCTTTCTGTAAGTCTATAATACATAACTAAATTATTGTTGTATGTAAAGTAAATAGGGTTTTAAAAATGTTTAAGAAGCTTCATTTAAAATTAAATTAAAATGCAGAGCCCCATGGACGGGTGGCCAGGCCCAGGCAGTGTGAGTGCCCCTGAAAATCAGCTCGCATGCTGCCTTCGGCACGCGTGTCATAGGTTGCCTACCCCTGCATTAGACTATCTGTTCCTTGGTTTCCGTATATTTTTAAATACAGCCCATTTTCAAGACTTCATTAAGACCTCTCGAGGTCCCTTCCAGTCCTAGAATCTATGAAATTACCTGACACAGGTTTATTACACTAATGGAAAGAAGATTTCCAGCTCAGATCTCAAATGGTTAGAACAGCGATACTCAGAGACTGACACTCGAAAGCCACAAGTGGCTCTTCAATATGTCTCCTGCGGCTCTTTGCAGCTCATGATATTAAAACACTGTGTAATTTAATTATTAACCAATCAGGATGCTTTTACTATGTTTACCAATTGTAGCTGATAAAATAATAACACTTGGTCAGTCATTTTGCTGTGAAAATGTATATATATATATATAGAGAGAGAGAGAGAGAGTATATGTATATATTAGTAAATGAAAAAATGAATGCACACTACTAAGGCTCTTTTGTGTAACGTTGATCACTAATTTGGCTCCTGAACTACTGAGGTCTGACTATCACTGGGTTAGAACATTTTGAGCTATGATTGATTTGGGATGTAGCTAAATCTAGTTCTCTTCTTTTAGACCAGGTGCCTGGTACTGATTGCTAAAGTTAAGGTTGCAAAACAGTTTCCATGAGAATGTTCTGTTAGTACAAATATAATTTAACAAAATGTTGATCTTTGAGGCTGATTTTTTTTACATTTGGTGGCTGTGTGAAGGTTTCTTTTCCTGGACTTTGAGTATGATCCTTTTTCCCATTGTGGTATTTATAGATGGTAGAAAAACAAATTTTTAGTCCTGTTAGAAAACAAATTTTCAGGTAGGGTTGCAGTCTCAGGATTTGAACTGTATACATGCCTTTGTCTGAAAAAAAGGGGGCGGGGTTGATTTATTAGAGTTATGAGCACTTGAAAACTGCATACTGAGCATGCACATTAAATATATAGTGAAAAACTTAAAGGGTCTGTTCCTTGGATCTGGCCAACCTGAAATTGGTGCAAGACCAGAGGAAAAGAGGAGTTATACCACTTTTCTATCCCTCCTCTGTTTCCCTTCCACTCCTTGAGACAGCTAAGTGCTGGTTTGGCTCCCTATGAAACATAAAATAATCAGTTGGATGCTGTAATTAATACTCACTAGTAAAAATTCTTAGCAGCTACTCCACTGGACCAGGATTTCTGAAGTGCACCATATTCTATAGCCCCTCCTTCCCTGACATGCTTTGGAATACCCCTACAGTGGAAAAGGGATATGCGGACCGGATGGAGGAAGTGACCAGTGATGTCACTCTTTTTCAATTAATTTTCATCTCCTTTCACAAATGCCTCCTTTGCTTTGTCAAGCTGTTCCTTGTGCTTGAAATAACCTCCTCAAACTGGTTTGTCAAGCCAAATGCCTGAAGAGCTCTGTGTGGCTTGAAAGCTTTGTTTCTTTCACCAACAGAAATTGTTGCAATAAAAGATATTACCTCACCCACTTCATTTAAGTCCCCCTGCAAAATTCACTTCTGATTTGTGCAGACTAGGCTTATACTAACTTTTATGGGTTATAAAGTCGGTGGATTGAAAGGGGAGGAGAAAAAGATATGTCCCCTTAGGCTCGCAGACTTCTCCCTGCAATTCACTCAGTACAGACTCTAGAACACACAGACAGCTCCGCTGAGCCTATGGGGAACAGCGCACAGAGGTTGTTGAGCTGTCCTCTCCACCCCTCCGCTTCACCCTACCTTCGGGTTGGCAGAAGGCAGATTACCCAAGGAAGACCTCTCCATCAGCAGATAAGGAGGAGCGATCAAAGGAGTTGTGATCCAGCCTCATGTTAAGTATATAGAAAACATATTTACTCCCCAAATGGATTATATCTTGTACTGTCATTGGTATTTAACAATATTACTGTAAAATGGAAAGGGAAAATAGAGCAGGAGAAAGGAAGAGTGGGTCCTATAGAATCCCACTGATGACTGAAATAATTGATTGTTGCATGTGATTCTTTCAGATGTACTTTATTTTTATGTCCTTATTATAAGGAAACACACAGAGCTTAGGTTTATTATCCCCTTTTCTAAGTTAAATTGGAGTGGATGGACAAAGGAGAGGCTAACATGCAGAATAAAATGGAAGGTTTTTAAAGAGCCTGGTGAGGTTGGTTGGTTGTTTTTTAAACATGTAATTATCCTTTTGATGGTATTTTTAGGTGTTGATTATATAAAGTAGTAGTGTGGGCATTAAATAATTATTTAAAATTCCAAAGGAAAATATAAGCAGTCAGGATTTTTTCATTAATATTTATGAACAATGTTGAATGCCTGGAGTATTTTCTCTCCAAAAGGAAAGGCTAAGTGAATGATGTTCCTTTTTTTATGGCAGGGATTTCACTGAAGCAGATCTGTTCATGAGTAAAATATCCTATATTTGGAAGAAAAACAACAACAATAATGAATTTCTGCTAATGTGTTGTGTTATGACTGCTGATTAACAGGTCAGAAGTATGGAAATTAAAATAATTCTGGCACCCAGCACAAAGCACTGTAATTCAGAGTTGGATCACCTTGTTATGGTCACTCTAATAAAAGCAAAAATAATCTTTCCTACTGTCTGAAGCTTTCTGAAAATCATGCAAATCCTTCATAATATTAGAATCCTCTGGCTTCAAAATAGAGAAGAAGTAATATATGTAAGCCTTTTTCTTTCAGAAAATACACAGATTTGTAATGTTATTTTATTTTAGCCTTTGTGGTTATTTTGCAGTAGTATTTACTTCAGTTTTTTATTCTTTGCTACTGATAGTTTACTCAGTGCTGTAGCTTTGCTTTGCAATGCAATGTGCTTATATTTACTAAACTTTTAAAAATGGAATGTTTTGGGAATATTTGCCCACAATATTTTTTTCACAAAAAACTATCTGCAAAGCATTAGATTTTATTTTTTAAATTGCATGTAATAACTCCCAAATTCTGTTTTTTATATGTATCAAGAAAATTCCTGTGGAAAAGATTCCTAAAAATCCTCTATATGTTTTCCACATGCTAGCACACTTGGATCTTAATCAAAACAGAACTGTTTCTTTTTAAATCTCTTCCTGATACACAAAGGAAATATTAGGGATTTCTGCCTTATTTATCAATAAGGACAGTGCTTTGATAGGTCCATTCAGTTGGAACCTTAAAAGTAAAATCAAGTTTGATGGTTTAGAGAGCCCATTAATTAATATTTGCATGTTTGTGAGAATGGCAGTTGTGAAATCTGCATATTTATAACCATTTCCCAGAGTATTGAAGGGATTTATGCTACTGAGATGACGGACACCTTCTACTCTAGAAATATGCAAAGGCTGTTTAATAAATAGTCCTGGTATTTGTCACCTTGGCAGAGTTTCACTTTGTTTGAACAATTAAATCAACATAAACTGCCGCTTGTTGGGGCTGTACTAGCTATATGCATTCCTGAGAAAAATTGGTGACTTGCTGTGTTCATTTGCCTACCAAACCGTCAATAGATAGAGGGCAGACATCCGTTCTCAGTAGTATTCAACAGTGTTGACCATGAGAGAGGTAGCAGGGGTCCAGGATAATGTGCTAAACTGGTCAGAGTACTTCCTTACCTAACAAATAATGAAAAACTGCACCTTCTCTATGAGGCCCCTGATATGTTTTGGTCTCATAAGAATCTATTTTCTTTCCAGTCCTTTTCAACAATTACATGCAGCCACTATGTGAACAGGTGAGACAACATGGACTCAAGTGTGAGCAATATGGAGACGACAGACCACCTATTCTTCACCACGTATTTGCACACCACTACTACCAATATGGCCAAGTGATTGTATGGGATCAGGTCTGGATTTAGAACAGAGGTTAAAGGTGAACCTGAGCAAGACAGAGGTGTTGCTGGTGGGCAGAAGAAAGCATTGTGAAGAGTTTGCAGCCATGGTGCAATCTTCTTTGGTTGAAGGCATCCACAGTTGGGTCAGTTCAGTCTGTAGCTTTGAACTGCTCTTGGATTCCTCACTGATGCTAAGCATCCACAAGTATGGCTATCTGTCATCTCCAGTTGGGAAGAAGACTCTGTCCCATCCTGGCTTCAGTGATTCACGCTGCCTTCTTCTCTTGGCTGGACTATAGCAATGTGACCTACTTGGGCATCAGTGCTTAGGAAACTCCAGCTAGTACAGAACGCTGCAGGGAGTCTCCTCAGCATCATGGGCTACCACAAACAGCATCAGACCTATGCTCCACTCTCTACACTGACTTTCCATAGAATATCCAATATGTTTTAAGATCTCAATCCTTATCTTCACAATGCTCCATGGCCTGGCCCCAGGGTATCTAAAAGATTGAATAAAACTCTGGGATGAAGACTGTAGTTGACAACTACGCTTCTTTGGCAAAATAGGACTCTCTGCAATAAGCTTAAAGATTGTCTGTCTGCATGGGAACTTTTTCAGGGGCCACTCTGAGACTGTGCAATAAACTCCCTAGGAACTAAGTAGCATCACAAACCTCATCACCTTCTGCTCTAAGTACAGGACAGATTTCTTTGACCTGACTTCTCTAACATAAACACATAGCAACATGTATTTAAAAAAATATAAAACTCCTGCATACTACCCTACCAAAACAGTACACTTCACTGCACACACTTCTCTTCCCATGAGCGGAGAGAACAAGCAATCCATGACAGATGTTAATCATGTTGTTTAATGCACCACTGCAAGGTACTTGGATAGTGCATTGAAAAATGCATGGTAAGAACCTATATGGAATAGAATAGAGTATTCTTCCAGCTCATGTAGTCTTATAGCATAGCTGGTGTGTGAACTTGGGGTCTGCAAGTTGCTAAATATACTGTGTATCAGCAAGGCCGACGAGAGGGGAGAAAGCCAGTACAAATTACCGGGGCCCGGTGGTCCGGAAGGGGGTCCGGGGCCCGGCTTCCCCCCCCTCCCCACCTCGTCGGCCCTGTATAGCTGGTCCATCCTTGCTGGGGGGGGCCAGAAAAAAAATTTTCACCGGGGCCCAAACCCGCTCTCGGTGGCCCTGTGTATCAGAGGAATCTTCAAGTATGAGAATTGTTTCGTAAGAGTAGGAATGGCCTGGCCAAATTCCAGCAGAGAAGTTACATTATGCCTATCTCAATTGTTGCAAAAGAAGCCTTTTACTTTCCTTCCTAAACTGTTCTGAAATGTTGCGGATGCAGATTGCTTAGTATATTTAACCGCCAATCTGGCTGCATTTCAGACGTGACAAACTGGTGTGATTCAGGAGATAAAAGCCACCGTGCCTGCTGTATCAGACTCTGGATCTTCACAACATCCACCTGAGCACTAAGTTATGTTAACCATCACATGCACATGATTGAGGATTTGGCATCCTATGTAGTCCTGTCATGGTGAATCAGCTGAATGTGTGAGAGAGGAAGATAATGCTGACACGGGAGGGCTTTTTCTGACAACTGGACACTTCTGCAGTACAGTAAAATTCATGGAAAAACAAACTTTTATTCTTACTGTGTTGTTGTAGTTGTATTGGTCCTAGGATATTAAAGAGACAAGATGGGTAAGGTAATATCTTTCATTGGACCATCTTCTGTTGTCTTTTTCACCAGCAGAAGTTGTTCCAATAAAATAAATTACCTCACCCACCTTGTCTTTCTGCTTATGATAGAGAACTACTGCATCCTCAAAACATTTCTTGTTTTGGACTTTTGTTTTCAACATATCGTATGGGTTTAAGTGTGACCATAGACTAATGGGTGCTATGGTAGATATTAGAGCATTCGTTGTGTTTTCCTGTTCATTTGTACCTCATAAAGTAACAATATCCCACAAGTAGAACTAATGTGCACATTTTTTTCATACTGCAGAAAGGGCATTTATAATCCCACAGTTGGCTAATCCTTGGATGGTGCACAATACTTATTGCATAATTAAGGTTTTGAACTCCAATAGCTTTACACTTTTGAAGTCGATGGCAGTAACTTCAGTGTGGCCAGGATTTCACCACAAGTATTTAACTTGTTTCAGAGTAAGATTTCTGATAGTAACTTGGTTTAAATCAGAATGGTTGTCAGTAGTTTCATTTATATCAGTTTTGAAAACCCACATGGTTTAACGGGTTTTCTGATTTCCCACTATAATCAGTCTACCCAAAAGCTGTAATTTCGTATGGGAAGATATATCTCAAGGCATGGGGGAATAAAGTAACATAAAATAAGAACCCAAACTCAAATTTATTCAAATCACAAGGAGAATCTCTTGTGGTATTTCACTGACCTAAATGAAACTAATAAGTACTGGGAATCTCACAAGTGTGTCTACAATCACAAATTTTCCAGCGGAATTTCTTTGCCAAAGAGGTTGAGACAAATTCAGATAAAACTCTGGACTAAGCACATGAACTTCTTGCCTGCTAACCAGAAGTGCACATCTGAACCTTTTGAAGTCCAGTCTACTTATAAAAAAGATTTAGTGCAGGTATTGAAGGTGAGTTCTGTTGGGATCTATAGGCAGGTATTAGAAGAAGCTAAATCTTTTGAAAGTCATGAATAATTGTAATCATAGAATCATAGAAGATTAGGGTTGGAAGAGACCTCAGGAGGCCATCTAGTCCCACCCCTTGCTCAAAGCAGATTCAACCTGAATGTAATCATTCCAACAGGGCTTTGTCAAGCCGGGCCTTAAAAATCTCTAAGGATGGAGATTCCACCACACTCATTCCAGTATTTCACCACCCTCCTAGTGAAATAGTTTTTTCCTAATATCCAACCTAGACCTCCCCCTCTGCAACTTGAGACCATTGCTCCTTGTTCTGTCATCTGCCACCACTGAGAACAGCCTAGCTCCACCCTCTTTGGAACCACCCTTCCGGTAGTTGAAAGCTGCTATCAAAACCCCCTTCACTCTTCTCTTCTGCAAACTAAATAAGCCCAGTTCCCTCAGCCCCCTGATCATTTTCGTTACCTTCCCCTGGACTTTCTCCAATTTGTCTACATCCTTTCTGTAGTGGGGACCCAAAACTGGACACAATACTTCAGATGTGGCCTCAACAGTGCTTAACAGAGCGGAATAATCACTTCCCTTGTAGGGATATTAAAGAAGGTACTAACAGTGATTCCCCCAAGAGACAGTGACCCCCTCATAATTTGGCCCTCACACTTTAAAATCCAACAGTTTCACCAAGTACAAAAATCTCTTGGGTCTTCTGTTAAAACTTGTAAGCTACTGTCTGTAGAAACCATTGATTATATCTATCCTGTGACTACTATGTAAAACTTACAAACAAGTTAACTGACTTTGTTATACAATGTAAACAAACACTATAAGCTGTTAAGTGACTTTCACTTCATTCAATGGCTCCTAGGACAGACCCCCACCCTCTGTGATTAAAGGGCCGGGAGTCTCAAATGAATTAGCACACACTCTGAAAGTGGTGGAGACAGTAAATTAAAATATGGTTAAGGGATGGAATGTATGCTGATGAATGCTTGATATACATGGATGGTTAGGGAGGTGCCAGCCTAGAAAAGGAGTATCCATCGGCCGAAGAATGTGTCAAGTGGATGACCAGAAACCCCCGGAGGGTAAACTGGGACCCACCCCATCACCTGGAAGGATGAGAAACACAAACTTTGGACAGTGTGGAGCCACCAGGAATGTGCCACTTTGGACAGGAATGTGCCATCTGCTGATTGAGTCAGCAACAGCAGGATGAAACAGCTCCCATAGACTAACATAGGAACTAATTCCTATAAGAATGGACTCTAAAGACTGATGACTTTGAGTCTCTGGTTCTGCTGCCAGCCTCCAGGAGCATCAGGTGCACCTGACACAGACTCGGCTCCATCCTCATGACCAAGATACCTGGCCAGTAACTTGGCATGAGCAACTTCTAGGCTGGTAACTATAACACCTATACAGAACTTGAATGAATGATTGTGTGAATGAATCTCTCTCTCTCTATATCTCTCTCTATATATATATATATGTATGTGTGTATGTATAAGAAATAAGTAGTCAAACAACGTTGTTTACTTTTATCTTTTGCTTTATCAGTATATTTACAATAAATGTGGCATCTTTGCCTTATCCCTCTTAATAAGATCCTGCTGGTTTTTATTCTATTGGTATAACAATTTGGTGGAGAATTGCGAAAGGGGGAATATTGGTAAAATGCCTCAGTTATTGTGAACATTGGTGTGCACACAGCCGGCTCTATAGAGAGCGGTTCTATTTTTGGTTAACCAAAGCCTACTGACCTCCGGTGGGTAGAGGCTTCATAAAAGAGCTCATAGAAACTTTAAGCTACAATTAATCTTATCCAAAGTGTTCACTGAGAAATCAGGGGTAACAAGAGCCTATAGGGCAAGGTAAAGCTGCTCGCTGAACGAGATCAGGGGTAGCAGGATAAGATAATTTAGGCTGTGTCACTCGCTGCAAGGGTTCAGGGGTGACAAAGGAAACTATACACGTGTTAAAAATGTTTAAGAAAAGACAAGGGAGAACAGTCTCAGAGACAGGAATGGAGTTTGAAGGAGCTCCAACCTCACCTTTTGTAAAAGAAATAACACCCTTTAAACAAATCCTTCAGAGATATGGGCACAGTCCTTGGACTGAACAAGCCCTTGCAGATGCTTGCTCTATTTCAGACCTGGAGGATAGATTGGCCCACTATATCCTCATATGTAAACCCCCAAATGCAGCAAAAAGAGACGCTGCAGGGATCTGGCTGCTGTGGGAGGCTTGTAATGACAGCTACCTCCGCCTAACAGCCTGTACAGAGGAAAACTTACTGTTTCTCGCTCTGATCCTGGGAAGGATTTTTATATTTGGTGGATGAACCCTCGGTGGTAAAAGCCCGAGCAATACAGAGGGAAGCTTAGCGTCTCTCCCTCTGGCCCAAAGTGGGTTAAAATCATAAGATACAAATCTTGTTCTGTTAAACCAAACTCTGAAGAATATAGGAGTTTGGGCAGTGTAGTGTGGTTTATGTTTGTTTGTTTGTTTTGCTTTGTTTTGTTTTTCTTGTGAGTGATATTGTGGTCATTTCACAATATTGAAAGAAATGTTTAAGGAAAGGGACCAGGAAGGGTGGGGGCTGGTTGAGAAGCCCACCCTCCTTGCTAAATTGGTAGTGGAACAAAGCTTGTGCCCTTGGAAAGGAAAGGTTCATTGGAAAAAGCAGGATCAGGCCCAGACAAGCAGGCAAGCAACAGATAAAGAAATTGGTTGGAAGCCTTAAGGGCATAGTGGCAGGAGTAAGAAAGCAATAAGTGCAGGCATGAATCCCTGGAACAATACTTAAAATGGTAAAATCTAATTGATAAAGGTGTCATTTTGGGAGATAAACAGTAATTTAAGGAAAGACCCTGAAAAGTTAACTCTACAGAGGCTGAACAGAATTAAGCAGTTAAACTTTGTGAAAATGCTAAAAAGTACCATGTTAAAGAGAAAAGGAATTCTTGGTTTCTTTGCAGCCATTCTGAAGGAAAAATGGGCCCTTTTCCAAAGGAATGTCTGTAAATAATCCAGGTATTTGAAATAATTTGACTATGAACAATTTAGTCAAATTTGTTAAAAACATGAGGGGATTCTATTGAAACTTAACTGACCCAAATGTATGAAGGGAATATAATCTATGTACAGCTATGTAAAAACAGCAATGTAGAAAAGATGTTAAGGGAAAGAAAATGTGTATGTATCTATTTGTCTGTGGAAATATGTAAAGTTCTAAGAACCTAAACCAACACATCTGGTTTGTAAAACTCCTGTTTTGTAAGTTTAAGATAAATTACTTTTGTTTTGTTTTAAATAATGCCACTAAAAATCCATTTAACTATTTGATTCAAAGTTGCAAAACTGACAGACCTTTTTGCCAGACACAGCTAATCAGTGTTGGCTGGCTTTTGGGATTTGGCATTTAACCCTTAAGGGGTAACTCGGTGCTTTACAAAATTTAAAATGTTTTTAATAAAAACCAAAGTTGTGACTGCAGCAGGGCAGTCAAAATCAGGAGAATAGGAAAAGATTCTGGATTCTTCTTGTTTGTTTGTTTAGTTGTTTTTGTGTGTGTAACAAAATAGCAAATGAGAGCTGTAGTAAAAGAATAAGAAATTAACAGTGCCCCTCTGAAGCAACAGCAGGGGTGAGGTGCACAAAACAAAAAGAAGCACTGCTAGAAACACTGAGCCTTAAGATGGCTCTGTGTAATCAGACTGTCACTTTGACGAGGGTACATGAAAACTCTGTAAAAACAAAAGGAAGCAGCTGCAGTTTGGCTTCTATGGAAGACCTGTAACAAGGTATTCCTTCAATTGGCTACATGCAAAAATAAAAAAACTGCACCAAGATTTACAAGCCTCTGCTGCAAAAGCAGAGAAATAAAATGTATGTCCAGCAGTCACACTAGAACAGAGGATAGCACAAGCCCAAGCACCCCCCCCCCCCTGGAAGAATTGGATACCATGGGTCAGGAGAGACATATTTGGTACACCGATGGTAGTTCCATGGTGGTGCACGGTAAAAAGAGAATCAGATATGCAGCCATTAATTTAGAAGAAGAGGTACTAAAGGGGTATTTGGATCATGGCTCAGCACAACATGCTGAACTCCATGCCATATACCCAGTCCTAAAACAATATGAAACAGAGAACTGTCCCAAAACTGTATACATCTATGCTGACAGCAATTACTGTGTAAATGGGGTGCAATATTGGATGTTTGATTGGCAGAGGAACAATTGGAAAGCCACAGATGGGAAAAAAATAGCATATATAGATGAATGGAAATGGATTTATGCCTGGGTTACCTCTCATCCCAACCAGCTTAAAATCAAACATGTCAAGGCACATGGAAAAGGCTCCGCAGCTGAAACAGTATGAAATAACCGTGCTGATGCCATAGCCAGAGATTATGAAGGGATAGCAGCGGTGACCCGAAGGCAGGAAAAGAAGGTATTAGAAGCAGTCCGCGTCCCAGGAAGGATTGAAAGACAGGAATTGGTCATAGCTCATCAGTTCATGCATGAAGGAGTGGAAGGGACGCTGGGAAGGTTAAAGCAAGTGGCAGAATGGAAGGGGATGAGAGATGATGTGGATACATGGGTCAGGAATTGTATACAGTGTGCCAAAGATAAAGCTTGTCCTCCACACCAGCCTCAGATGCTACATCAAAGAAGACTGGGACCCTGGCATAGAATCCAAATTGACTTCATTGATAAATTGCCAAGGAGTAAAGAAGGATTTCGATATCTACTTGTAATCACAGATTCCTTTTCAGGTTGGGTGGAAGCTTTCCCTACTAGGAACAATAGCGCCCGCACAGCCGCTAAGAAACTATTCTCTGAAGTGGTTTGCAGATATGGGACTCCCGAGATTATCGACTCAGACAAGGGAGGATCCTTTGTGGGAGACATATTTACTCTACTGCTTAAAGCATTAGGGGTTTCACACAAACTCCATGTCCCATACAGACCGCAGTCTTCAGGACAAGTATCTCCGGGCCATGGCAAAATGGCTGGAGATTTTAAAACAGAAATGCACCACTTAATTAGCATTTGTGCAGCCCCAAGTGCCAAACACACTGTGGCAGAGACCAAGCAGGTTCTGCCAGGGTGAAAGCACTGTGCTAATTTGTTTCCAAGCTTCTATCTTTCAGGCTCTGAACCAGAACATCAGGAGAGCTGGTACCAGCTGAAGAGTTATAAAAGACCATGGTTATAGTGTCGCGACAAATTCTGTGTTCAGTGTTGCATGTTCTGTGTCTGTCTCTAGTGGTGTCCTGTGCTAGCATTGGGTCCAGAGAAAAAGGGGATACTACACTAGACAAGACAAATGTCTTTTCTTCTACTTCCCCCATATCCATCCAACTTATCAATCACCACTTGTGTCCAAAAGACTTTGGTCCCCAGTGCATCAGGTTTATTTTTTGTTAGGTTCTCTAATAGTCATTTTGTTGTTAATTTTTGTTATTGATACATTTGTATTGTTAGTTACATTTGCTTGTACTGTTAATTCCACACTTTCCTCTATGCACTCTGTATTCTACTTCCCCAAGCCCTGAAGGGTAGTTCTTGGGCCCCCATAACCTGTAAAACCTTAGCCCATGATTGCAGGGCCCCATCTTTCAGGTCCCCAGAAACCTCTTAAGAACAACTGTTAGAAATAGGGGATTCTGCATTAAAAAGGTCCTAACCTCAGTAACTTTTATTGTTTGATGACTATTGCAGCATCAAACTTGGACCTCATTTTATTTGTCAATGTACCTAATTATTGTAATGGTTTTAGGTTTTATTGTATTCCCAATTATTATAATTAATTGTTTGCATTTCTGTTTATATTATATCTGGTGTTTGGTCAATTGTAATGATTTTAGTTATACTCACCTGCTTATAATTGTTTGGTTTGTTTACAACAGATCACCTGTGCCCTACAATGACAACTACTGTACTGTAATGATCATAGATCAAGGGGCGGAGTGTTGTAGGAGCAGCACTGATCTGTATGCAAACGGCTATAGCTATGGGATGCACTGAAATGCAGATACTTGCCCTATCTACTTTGGAACACAAAATGTTTTGGGTAACTTTGGGTAATATTAAGGTTTTAATGCATTTGTTAAAACAAAGGAAATGATCTCTGTTTGATACTTACCAATATGACTGGATGCAGTATGTTTCCAGCACTGTGAAACCAGACTTGTTAATTGGGGAAATAATTGTAAAAATAGCACATCAACAGTCTCTGGAGGCAAAGGTATGGAAGGTTAGCCCACTCCCCATATTACACATGGGATCATTCTGGCTGCCTCGGACCTCGAGCCAGTGGGCTGGGGAGGGAGGAAAACTATTGGACACTAGAGGTTGTACCGAATGGACTCCTCAAAAGTGGGTATGCCTCACCTTACCGGTTGCCCCAGAGCCTTGTAGTAAAGATGTTTCATTGGAATCATGTATGTGGGATGAATTGGATAATGACACCAAAGTATTGTACAATGGACAATGTGTATGTATCCACTCATGGGAGGAAGTATTTTGGGAGGATGGGAGTGTTAGCAACCCCCCCAGTAGATGAATGTAAATGATTCTCTGGATGGTCCCCGACTACCACTGGCATCCTATCAGTAATGCTACACCCCTTGATAGTAGTCTTGATATTAAATTGTATTTGTATAATTGGTATGTATGGCATGTGTTTTCAGATAAACAGAATGTATGCTAAATTGGAATCACAAACACATGTTGCCTCACAGTACCTTCTCTCAAACAGGTTAAAAAGAAAGTGACACTAACGATTATATAAATATCGTAGTGTCAAAAGGGGGATTATGTAGGGATATTAAAGAAGGTACTAACAGTGATTCCCCCAAGTGACAGTGACCCCCTCATAATTTGGCCCCCATACTTTAAAATCCAACAGTTTCACCAAGTACAAAAATCTCTTGGGTCTTCTGTTAAAACTTGTAAGCTACTGTCTGTAGAAACCATTGATTATATCTATCCTGTGACTACTATGTAAAACTTACAAACAAGTTAACTGACTTTGTTATACAATGTAAACAAACACTATAAGCTGTTAAGTGACTTTCACTTCATTCAATGGCTCCTAGGACAGACCCCCACCCTCTGTGATTAAAGGGCCGGGAGTCTCAAATGAATTAGCACACACTCTGAAAGTGGTGGAGACAGTAAATTAAAATATGGTTAAGGGATGGAATGTATGCTGATGAATGCTTGATATACATGGATGGTTAGGGAGGTGCCAGCCTAGAAAAGGAGTATCCATCGGCCGAAGAATGTGTCAAGTGGATGACCAGAAACCCCCGGAGGGTAAACTGGGACCCACCCCATCACCTGGAAGGATGAGAAACACAAACTTTGGACAGTGTGGAGCCACCAGGAATGTGCCACTTTGGACAGGAATGTGCCATCTGCTGATTGAGTCAGCAACAGCAGGATGAAACAGCTCCCATAGACTAACATAGGAACTAATTCCTATAAGAATGGACTCTAAAGACTGATGACTTTGAGTCTCTGGTTCTGCTGCCAGCCTCCAGGAGCATCAGGTGCACCTGACACAGACTCGGCTCCATCCTCATGACCAAGATACCTGGCCAGTAACTTGGCATGAGCAACTTCTAGGCTGGTAACTATAACACCTATACAGAACTTGAATGAATGATTGTGTGAATGAATCTCTCTCTCTCTCTCTCTCTCTCTATATATATATATATATATATATATATGTATGTGTGTATGTATAAGAAATAAGTAGTCAAACAACGTTGTTTACTTTATCTTTTGCTTTATCAGTATATTTACAATAAATGTGGCATCTTTGCCTTATCCCTCTTAATAAGATCCTGCTGGTTTTTATTCTATTGGTATAACACCCTCGATCTGCTGGTAATTCTCCTACTAATGCAGCCCAATATGCTGTTAGCCTTCTTGGAACAAGGGCACATTGCACAGTTGCCAACTTTCATGCAGTAAATAAGCACCCTGACTTTCACAATAAGCCAAAAATCAAGCTAATCCCATTTGAAAACAAGGCCAAAACAAGCCAAACCCTAAGAACTCCAACACTCTATGTAACTAGATACTCCTGGTATGTGTCTGGGACTGTAGTGGGCCCGCTGTGCACTCCTGACTCTGTCCCTGCTTGCACCTCCCCCCCCGCCCCTGGTTGCTGGGAGCCGGTCAAAAAAAAAAGAAGCAGCAGCAACAAGCTGCAACAAGCTACAAACCAAAAACTAGGCAACAAACCAATTAAGCCAAAAAACAAGCCCAATTTCTGAGTTTAATTCAGGGTTTGGCATGTCTGGCACATTGGTGACTCATATCCAGCTTCTCGTCCATTGTAATCCCTAGGTTTTTTTCTGCAGAACTGCTGCTTAGCCAGTTGGTCCCCAGCCTGTAGCGGAGCATGGGATTCTTCCGTCCTAAGTGCAGGACTCTGCACTTGTCCTTGTTGAACCACATCAGATTTCTTTTGGTCCAATCATCCAATTTGTCTAGTTCACTCTGGACCCTATCCCTACCCTCCAGCATATCTACCACTCCTCCCAGCTTAGTGTCATCTGCGAACTTGTTGAGGGTGAAATCCATCCCATCATCCAGATCATTAATGAAGATGTTGAACAAAACCGGCCCCAGGACTGACCCCTGGTGTACTCTGCTTGATACCAGCTGCCAGCTAGACATTGAGCTGTTCATCACTACCTAGTTGAGCCTGATGATCCAGCCAGCTTTCTATCCACCTTATAGTCCATTCATCCAGTCCATACCTTTTTTTACTTCCTGGCAAGAATACTGTGGGAAACTGTATCAGAAGCTTTGCTAAAGTCAAGGTATATCACATCACTCCTCCAGTTATCTTATCATAGAAGACAATCAGTTTGGTCAAGTATGCCAAATGTGATGTCAACATGCTTCTTGTTTTTCCTTCTGCATTAGATTTTTTCTATTTTCTTAATTATATGAGCTTGGATTTGGACTGTCTCTATTTCCACAGCCATTTCACAATACCTGAATTTATTGCTTTTAGGCAGAATAAAATGACCGACAAGCTGTTGTTTCTGGGGATTCCCCCCACTCTTTCTCCCTTTCATGCACATTCTCTTTGTTTCTTTATTTTCTTCTTTTCTCTTTCCCTTCTGTTTTTATTTCTTGCCTCAGTTTTCATATTCTGTTTATTTCATCCCTTCCTTTGTTTTACTTCTTTCCCGTTTTCTGCCTCTTTGTTCTGTTGTCTCCCTTTCTCCAGATTGTCCCTTTCCTGGTTCATCTCGTCTCTCTTGCATTAACTTGGCTAGCATGCTGAATGTGTTCCATTGAAGGCAACACCCTGCCAGTCATTCAGTTTTATTAGTTCTTTTTGCTCCACAGAAAGTTTCTCTGGGGGACACAAAAATGAACAAAATCATCAAATAGAAAGATGTGCTTCCCATGCTGCAGTACTTTTAATTTCTGTAGAGGAAATGGCACATCTAAAGCTTTCCTGGTGTCCTTTGAAAGGCCCTGATCCTGCAACAAGAACAGCTCATTGATCTTTATGTCCAGTGAACATAAGTAATGTTAGTCTATTGCTTTGACTATTTTCTAAATGGAAAATTTCTTAAAATCTGTATGAAAAGCAGAATTTCAGAGAAAATACTAGAATTACAATGTGTATAATAGCTAGAAGATATTACGTTAGTAACTATAGGCTATATAGTGCTCTCACAAATGCCCTTGTGTCTGCAAATTAGCAAAAGAATATGAAATGGAATGGAATGTATTTCTACATTTAGATGCCACATTGAAAAGAGTTAATAAAACTCTCAAAAACATTCCTCGCCTCTTTTGTAGGAAGAAATGAAGAAGGGGAAAGGGGTAAGGATGTAATTAAGTAGGGCATCTAATTGGGAACTATTTTTAAACAGATAAACGAAGAGGTGGGGTGGCTAAGAGAATTCAGTAGAGCCTATGATTACTAAAACAGATTTTAACATTTATATAGAGTGCCTGTACTTTCTCTGAAAATGGGCTTATTCAAATACTAAATTTGTCAGAAATTCTATATTTAGAAAAGAGGAAAGAATTGTTTTTACTGTTTCCTACTCATGTCTGACTAACTGACATAAGAGCTAGTGAGACAAGGTGGGTGAGGTAATACCTTTTTCTGAACCATTTTCTGTTGATGAGAGACAAGCTTTTGAGCTTACATGGAGCTCTTATTCAGGTCTGGGAAATGTACTTGCAATGTCACAGCTAAATACAAGGTGGAATGTACAAGGTTTAGCACAAGTAGTTAATCCATATTTTGTCGGGCCAATCAAGGTGAAGTGGCCCATTAACACCTCTCCAGTCACAGGGCAAAAGGGGAGGGGAAGAGGATGGGGTGCGGGGGCAAGTGGGTTATAGATTGCCGTAATAAGCCATAAATCTTCTCTCTCTGACTCCATGATTTTTAGTATCTAGCAAAGTTATGAATTTAAGCTTAAAGGCTCTTCAACAGGAGCTGAATTATCTCTATCCCTAAGGGATTGAAATTCTTCCCCACCACAGAACCTGATAACATATTAACATGTGGAGAACTCGAAGAATTCTTCTGCCGACTCTGTCTCAAAGAATTACTTCACAACAATGATGACATGACCTACAACTACTACATCCCCACTGACAGTCAAAAGAAAAAAGAATCTTCTGACTAGACACATCACAGGGGATGAAATCACACTCTTGATCATTAGATTGATTGCTTCGGGAAGAAAATTGACTCTGAAATCCATAACGAACACATCACATCCACCACAATCTCTCCACTACCAAAAGGACAGCTATACGGTCTCTAAAATCCAACCACAAATAGTGATCAAATCAGCAGACAAAGCACCATTGTAGTACTCAACTATGATAACTACATAAACTAGGCCAATTGACAACTCTCTGATAGCAGTGCACAGACAATCCAGGAAGTTTTTGGAGAGTGTTGGGGACAACTTCCTGGTGCAAGTGCTGGAGGAACCAACTAGGGGCCGTGCTCCTCTTGACCTGCTGCTCACAAACAGAGAAGAATTGGTAGGGGAAGTAGAAGTGGCTGTCAACCTGGGCAATCATGAGATGGTTGAGTTCAGGATCCTGACAAAAGAAAGAAAAGAGAACAGCACAATACGGACCCTGCACTTCAGAAAACCAGACTTTGACTCCCTCAGAGAACTATGGGTATGATCCCCTGGGAGGCTAATAGGAGGGGGAAAGGAGTCCAGGAGAGCTGGCTGTATTTTAAAGAAGCCTTATTGAGGGCACAGGAATAAACAATCCCGATGGGCAGAAAGAATAACAAATATGGCAGGTGATCAGCTTGGCTTAACAGAGAAATCTTTGGTGAGCTTAAACACAAAAAGGAAGCTTACAAGATGTAGAAACTTGGACAGATGACTAGGGAGGAGTATAAATATATTACTTGAGCATGCAGGATGTAATCAGGAAGGCCAAAGCACGATTGGAGTTGCAGTTAGCAAGGGATGTGAAAGGTAACAAGAACGGTTTCTACAGGTATATTAGCAACAAGAAGAAGGTCAGGGAAAGTGTTGGACCCTTATTGAATGGGGGAGGCATCCTAGTGACAGATAATGTGGAAAAAGCTGAAGTACGCAATTCTTTTGCCTCGGTCTTCACAGACAAGATCAGCTCCCAGACTGCTGTTCTGGGCAGCACAGTATGAGGAGGAGGTGAGCTGCCCTCCGTGCTGAAAGACCAGGTTAAGGATTATTTAGAAAAGCTAGACATACACAAGTCCATGAGGCCAGACCTAATGCACCTAAGGGTGCTGAGGGAGTTGGCTGATGTGATTGCAGAGCCATTATCTTTGAAAACTTGTTGCAATCGGGGGAGGTCCCGGATGATTGGAGAAAGCCAAATATAGTGCCCATCTTTAAAAAAAGGAAGAAGGAAAATCCGGGGAACTACAGACCGGTCAGCTTCATCTCTGTCCCCAGAAAAATCATGGAGCAGGTCCTCAAGGAATCCATTTTGAAGCACTTGGAGGAGAGGAAAGTGATCAGGAACAGTTAACATGGATTCACCAAGGGCAAGTCATGCCTGACCAACCTGATTGCCTTCTATGATGAGATAACTGGCTCTGTGGATATGGGGAAAGTGGTGAACATGATATAACTTGACTTTAGCAAAGCTTTTGATACAACCTTCCACAGTATTCCTGCCAGCAAGTTAAAGGTGTATGGATTGGATGAATGGACTATAAGGTGGATAGGAAGCTGTCTAGTTCATTGGGCTCAACGGGTATTGATCAACGGCTTGCTGTCTAGTTGGCAGCTGGTATCAAGGGGAGTTCTCCAGGAATCAGTCCTGGGTCCAGTTTTGGTTCAACATCTTCATTAATGATTTGGATGATGGGATGGATTTCACCCTCAGCAAGTTCGCAGATGACACTAAGCTGTGGGGAGAGGTAGATATGCTGGAGGGTAGGGATAAAGTCTATAGTGACCTAGACAAATTGGAGGATTGGACCAAAAGAAATCTGATGAGGTTCAACAAGGACAAGTGCAGAGTCCTGCACTTAGGGCAGAAGAATCCCATGCACTGCTACAGGCTGAGGACCAACTGGCTAAGCAGCAGTTCTGCAGAAAAGGACCTGGGAATTAGTGGATGAGAAGCTAGATATTAGTCAACAGTGTGCCTTTGTTGCCAAGAAGGCTAACAGCATATAGGGCTCCATTAGTAGGAGCATTGCCAGCAGATTGAGGGAAGTGATTATTCCCCTCTATTCGACACTGGTGAGGCCACATCTGGAGTATTGCATCCAGTTTTGACCCCCCACTGTAGAAGGGATGTGGACAAATTGGAGGGAGTCCAGCAGAGGGCAACAAACATGATTAGGGGGCTGGTGCACATGACTTATGAGGAGAAGCTGAGGGAACTGGGGCTATTTAATCTGCAGAAGAGAAGAATAAGGGGGATTTGATAGCAGCCTTCAAATACCTGAATGGGGTTCCAAAGAGGATGGAGCTAGGCTGTTCTCAGAGGTAGCTGATGATAGAACAATGAGCAATAGTCTCAAGTTGCAGTGGAGAAGGTCTAGGTTGGATATTAGGAAAAACTATTTCACTAGGAGGGTGGTGAAGCACTGGAATGGGTTACCTAAAAAGTTGGTGGAAGCTCCATTCTTAGAGGTTTTTAAGACCCAGCTTGAGAAAGCCTTGTTGGGATGTTTTTGTTGGGGTTGGTCCTACTTTGAGTGGGGGGTTGGACTGGATGACCTTCTGGTGTCTCTTCCAACCCTAATCTTCTATTATCTATGACAGCACCTATTATAAGAAACTCAAGAAGAACCCCACATCACAATTTATAATGGTATTTAAGGATATTATCAAATCCTTCCCCAAACAACTCCAAGAGAAAGTATACAACCTCATTCCCCAAAAACCCACCGCAGGGACCTTCTATATTCTTCCCAACACTGACAAGCAAGGGAACCCAGGCAGACCCATCATATCTGGCCTTGACACTCTTACTGAAAGAATGTTAGGAATCATAGACATCATCCTCAAACGACTCACCACACAAAGGAGACCACCAGGTTCCTCTAGAAACTTCACAGTATTATCAACCGCCTTCGGAATACTATCCTTGCCACCATGGATGTCACCTCCCTATACACCAACATCTCTCACAATGATAGCATCGCTGTCTGCCTAAAATATTTATAAGATAATGGGCAATTCTCAGATATCCACCCCAAACACATTGTCTGAATCATCCATTTCATCCTCACCCTCACCTTTGGAATATCTATGGATATTATGGTGGCTCCCAATATGCATACATTTTCGTGAGCCACATTGAAGAAGAATTTTGGGACAAATATGCCACAAAATCAATGATCTACCTGATATACATCAATTATATTTTCATCCTTTGGACAGCCAAACTAAACTCCCTCTTAAATTTCCTCCCTCTTAAATTTCAACAACCTCTACTCATTCATTAAACTCTCCCTGAAATACTCCCTCACAAGCATCGACTTCCTGGACATTACAATCAGCTTCAACAATGGAACTCTACAGACCAGTATATACAAGAAATGCACAGATGACCATAGCTACCTTCACCGATTCTGTAACCACCCAAAAAATCATGAAATCTGTTATCTATAGCCAGGCACTTAGGTACCACAGAATATGCTCCAAAGAGAAAGTCCAGGATATGCACCTTAACACACTTAAAACCATCTTCACCGAACAAAGACACTCCACAAGGGAAGTAGATTGCATCATGGAATGGACCACTCTATACCTGACCTCTCAGTCCTCATATGAAAGGAAATCTGCACACCTACAAATGTCAAGCGTGGGAGCTGAAATTCATAAATTTGCTAGACCCTAAAAATCATGGACTCAGACACTGGATTTATGGCTTATTATTACAATCTATAACCCACTTCATCGTGTCTCCCCTCCCCCAGCCTTCCCTCCCTTTCCCCCTATGACTGGAGAGGTGTTAACAGCCTACATCATCTTGAATGTTCCTTTGGAATATGTTACACTAAATAATCTAATCCACCCTGTATTTAGTAGTGACACTGAATACATTTTCCAGACCTGAAGAAGGAGCTCTATGTAAGTTCGAAAGCTTGGATCTCTCACCAACAGACATTGGTCCAATAAAAAATATTACTTCACCCACCTTGTCTTGCTAATATCCTGGGACCCAGCTACAACTACACTGCATACAATGAGAGTTAGATCTGGTCTACACAACAAAGTTAGGTTGATGCAAGGCAGCTTACTTCAGCCTAACTATGGAAGAGTCTACACTTAAATTTTGCTTCCACCGACATAACTGCCCTGTTAAACCAACTTAATAACTCCACCTCCATGAGTGGCATAGCGTCAAAGCTGATGTAGTTAGGTAGACTCAGTGTCAGCAGAGTAGACGCTGCATTGCTTACATCAACTGTTACCAGCTTTCAGGAACTATCCCACAATGCCCCACACTGAAGATGTAACAGGATCCCTGGCATACCACCTGGACTGTGGGATTGCTGAGCACTCTAAACCCACCATCCTGGGCTGCCTCTCACACTGTGATCTTATTGTCAAACTATAAGCCTCTGTTTCCCAACACCACAAAGTATTTCAGTAACACATATAGCAATACTTCATAACTTCATATACAATGATAGTACATACAATTCAACAGGATATTAAGGTTCAACATATAAAGACTTCTTAAATGATACCTCACAAGGCATTCTTTGTACAAAACATATAATCAGAAGACTGCAGTAAATATGGGGGTCCCAGGGTGCTAGTGTGAGATACAGAATGTCACAGACAGTATAATTGATGCAGGCACTCCTGGTGAGGACGCGCACTGCCAACACAAGGAGCAAGTGTGGGCGCACACAAGTGATGTAATTATTGTGGCGGCTGTATGCCGACATAAATTAGGTCAATTAAATTTTGTAGTGTAGATGTGACTTTAGTGGCAATAAGCAATGAGGTTTTGTTTTCAAGATCTTAAAGGATTTTAAAACTTTTTAAAAATAAGTAACACTTTTCTCCAATGCTTTTAGTAACTGGGTTATATTTTAAAATAGTTTCTCTTACTGAAGTAGAAGTCTGACTGATTTGTATTAGGGGGTGGAAAGTAAGTTATTCTGATGTGTAACATTTCAATAGAGTACTTTGCAGTGTCTGAAACAGAGGCCTGTATCAGTTCCTGGTATTATATTTTGTTGTAATGGCAGTCAACACAGGAAAGCAGAATCAAGCTTTCTGTTATATTTATTGTTATCTGAAAAGTCCTATAGTTGGATTTTCCCTAACAGCTCCCTTATCATTTTTCTTCTTAAAATCAAATGTCCTCAAGTCAAAGAATAGAGTGATAAGATCATATGAGGTAAATCTGAACAGAATAAAGTTCAGGGCTACGGAATTCAAGCTTTATCCATATAGAGCACAAAAAAAATAATGCTCATGTTATTGCTCTCTAAACATTAGAAAATTAACCATGTTCCCTTTTTTAGCTTTCAAGTAATCTCCAAGGGAACCTGACACTTCAAAAATGCTGATTGTGTGGAATACCGAATAGCTTTGAACTAGCATTAGTTTCACTTTTTATATCAGTGAGGCTCTGTGTAGTTGCAGGAGTTCTGCTGCAAGGAGTGACTGGCAGAAAGTTTTTTTTTTTTCTGTATTGTAGTGTTTTTGTTCATATTTTATAATACTATCTCTCTCTCTCTCTCTCTCTCTCTATATATATATATATATCGTGTGTGTGTGTAATTCAGTCAGAATACCATCAATAACCATGTCTGAGGACAGTCTACAGATTGTCAACTTTTTTCTCTTTTTTTGACTACTGCAACTTCCTATCCCCCTGTGGATTTCATTCAGATTCCCAACAAAAAATAGAGCTAATTATAACACTGTATACTAGTTATAATACATCAACCACAGAAGCCTAGTGGAAATTACCTATAAAGGTTATAGATTATTTTACTTGGTTTCACAGAGTTTATTTTATTCTGTTTGGCTTACAAAATAATAATTAGAGAAACATCACATAAATCTCATAACCACAGAATAGTGTATGTTTAAAAACAGATAAAACTGTCCAGACCCCTTAAGGCCAGCTCTGTGTCTTTAAGGATATCCATCACTAAAGTGATGTCATCTGCATATTTAATTTTGGTCTTTTACATGGCAGGCAAGCCAGTGATCCACAATCTTGCTGCGGTGGGTTCTACTCTACGTAACAAGGCACAGATATGTTCTTAACCTTAATGTAGTGTCTATAGTTCCCTAGCAACTGTGCACCAGAGGTTATCAGGTCTTCCAGCAAATGTGCAGTTGCTAGGAAATTCTCTAGCCAGCAACACTCATAGCCTACTTTTAAAATTTGGAATGGAGTAGTGTAACCACAGCAAAGTACGTTCTAGATATGATGTGTAGATGTTCTGAGCAATCACAATTCCAAAGATTTATTCTGTAGCCATCATTTCTATCTAAACCAAGACAGTGGATCCTTTCTTTACCTGATATAATCCTTTGCATCAAGATGTAGTGATCTAATGACCAGTGAGATTCGAGAATATTTTGTTGGCTGTAAATATGAATTTGCCTTTTAATCTGTTCTTTAAAGTGTTGCACTCTGATTAGTTCACTGTCTTACCTATACTTGAAGTAAAACAGAAAGCTGTATTTTAATATTTTTAGATTGTAAACTCTTTCGGTAAGGACTGTCATTCTATGTGCTTGTTAGTACCTAACACATTTTGGATGCTACCGCAACAAAAATTATTTTTTTAAACAAGTTAAATATTTATTTGTATGTCAATATAAAAAATTAGAGGTTGAGAGACCGTTTCCTTATACAATTGTCATTTACAGGGATGTAAGATGTACAAAAATATTTTGGTCTTGTTCATAAACAATACTTCAATTTTACTTTACATTATTGGAGGTAATATTGGGAAGGGCATAGTTAGAAATCTGGATGGTTGGTGTAGGAATCAGCTTAAATTAAGTACACCCAGCAACAGTAGCATGGCAGGAACTTCAGAGATATGGAGTCAGAAATACTGCCTGTTTCAATATTATTTTCTACCAGAATAACTATCATACACAATCACTGTGCCATCAGAACACTCGTTTCTAGTTTTCTAGAGGCCATTTCCTTTGATCTCCGGATGTTTTCTTTACCCTGGGAATAGCAGCTAAATTCTCAGATCACCATTGGGGACTATTGTAAAGTAAGTAATAAAAATGGTTATTTTTCTATCAAATTACAAGTCACTGAAGGCAGACAGATTTTAATATTTGTAATTTAGTAGCAATCAACAATGGAGAGAGTGTTTAAATTGAGATGGATTTTTTCTGAGCCCTCAATCCCAAAGTAATCTTTTTTTCTAAAATTCCTTTACTGTCTTCGCTTCCTTTTGTTTTCTTTCTCATGCCACAGTCAGTCACACTGTTCTGGAAGGACTGAAATACTTCTACCACATTCCTTCTATCTCAATAGCTTTTGAATTTGCTACATGGAAGAGAGAGTCAAATGCTCTCAATGCCCTCACCGCAGTGAGAGGTAGGAGATGTGGTTGAAGAGAAAATAATTTAGGAAATGTCCTTGAGTTTTCTGACAGAATTTCAGTGACTCAAGTATTGTGGCTTTTTTTTTTTAAAAAGCTCATAAACTCATGTTCTATATGAAGTATGTCTAAAGTTCCCCTGAAGTCAATGGACTACTTACATGCTTAGCTGAATAAAGACCATAGGTCTCAAGTTTTCTGGGGCATGAATTGTCTGTTTTGGGTATTTGTGCAGGGCCTAGCACAATTGAAGGAACAGAAATGGGCACCATGTAGAATCAAGTACAGGTGTGTATTACGCCCAGCACTGGCGGAGTGTCACTTTGCTTATCAGGCTCAGAGACACTGCAAAACAATTGATTACCATAGATTATATAGGGCGCTCATTGGGCGGAAAGAAGTGATGGGGTAGGAGGTCCTGAGTCCCTGGATAGGTTCTAGCAGCAAGACAAGATAAGCACAATAAGCCAGTGGTCTAAAAGATTACATAATGGCTCCTCCCATGGCTCAAATTAACATATTGCTAACACACAGGTAATTACCCTCAAACTATTTCTATTAAAGTATATAGGTTAAATCCTAATTTTGGGGTCCAGGGGAATGAGGTAGCAGCTCTCTGGGTTGATCAACAGGTACATTCCAGGATATTTAAAGCAAAGAAGCAGTAATTAATATTCAACAATAACAATTGTTTATAGTTTTACAATTGCTCTTCTGTGAACTCGGATTGGCATACATCCGTGAGGGGAGGGTGTCATTACTCACGTCAATCATGTTAGGCCTCTCCCTGAACTCTATCCTGGCATCTATACCAGGGAGTTAACTTTGAGCTCTTTCTCAGTGCTTTGTGTGTCTATAACTCGTGATAAGGACACCCAGTTACAACTGACCATCTGGAGTCATGCTGATTCTGCTCATCGATTTGAAACACACAAGGTTGTCTGTCTACCTCAGCTTTCTCTTAGCCATGTATTGTTCTTTGTTAGCTAGCCCTCATGCCCCAGACCAAACTGTGGACTATGGGCCTATATGAAAAGTTCTTAGCAGAAACTGTAGTTAAGATCTTACATCCACAGCAAATGGATCTTGGTCCTTCAACAATGAAGCCCTGATGTTTTCCTCTGGGCTCTACTGTAGTATCAGGGTGCATTTTGCACTTTTGCACTATTTTTCATAGAACTGTCTAGACCCAAGTTTAATGGAGTAACACAATATATAAGCTTATTCACAAATGCAGTTGATCTACAAAACATTCTCATTCTATTTAGGGTTCCCAGGTGTCTGGTTTTCGACCAGAAAGTCCGAATCGAAAAGGTAAAGCTGAGGTGGGTTTAAATCAGTGGTTCTCAAACTGGAGGTTGGGACCCCTCAGGGGATCACGAGGTTATTACATGGGGTGTCATGAGCTGTCAGCCTCCACCCTAAACCCTACATTGTCTCCAGCATTTATAATGGTGTTAAATATATAAAAAAGTGTTTTTAATTTATAAGGGGGGAGTCGCACTGAGAGGCTTGCTATGTGGAAGGGGTCACCAGTACAAAAGTTTGAGAACCACTGGTTTAAATAATTTATTTTAAATTATTTTTAAATAATTAAAAATAAATTATTTTTACCTAGTGGCTGAACAGTATAATATAGTGACAGGTTTCACAGTGGTAGCCGTGTTAGTCTGTATCAGCAAAAACAAGGAGAAGACCTTCTGGCACCTTAGAAACTAACAAATTTATTTGGGCATAAGCTTTTGTGGGTAAAACCCACTTCATCAGATGCATGGAGTGGAAAATACAGTAGGAAGTTATATATAACAGTACATGAAAAGATGGGAGTTGCCTTACCAATGGGGGGTCAGTTCTAACGAGACAATTCAATTAAAGTGGGCTATTATCAACAGGATGAAAAATCACTTTGGTAGTGGTAATTAGAATGGCTCTTGACTGGGGGGTGGATGGGTCACTACAAAAGCTAGAAACTAATTTCCCCATGCTAATTTCCCCCTACTGCTACTCACACCTTCTTGTCAACTGTTTGTAATGAGTCTCTAAGATGCCACAAGTACTCCTAGTATAATATGGGTTATCATTCCATTATAGGCACCTTATAGTCTAAACGACACATGAGCAAATTGGGTTGGAGATGAGAGTATCACATATCACCAAATGAAAAAGGTGGCAATTGGCAATTTTGTTAGTTACAAGTTTGCTAAATTACTCACTATAATAAACTTTAAATAAATAAGATGTAAAGGATTAGAATACATATAACGTTGCACAGGTGGTTTATGGTGCTATTTCCATTTATACCATAAAGTTAAAAATAATCAGAATAACTTGTTGGCTTTGGAGGAAAGAAAGCTGAAGAAAAGGTCAATAAAGGGTTTAGTTATGATGTTGGTACAGTGTTAGTGTCCTTCCTCTTCATTTTCTGCTGCTTCATCCATCTGGACTATATTTTGCAAATGATTTCTTGCTTCAGTATGACCGTTCTTCAGCTTGACCAGCTGCCAGGAGTCTGAGATCGATTGGGATTCTTCTGTATTAGCTGCCAAGACCTGTCCCTTTACAAGATAAATATTAAGGTCCAATCACCCTCATAGTAGGATCTTATGTTATATTGCTGGCATTTGGTTTGTTTGTTTTGCTTTGCAAATCAGAGTTGAAAAGGATATACCCGATCTGTATTGGATCTCTTACCCCCTCTGGCTTTTTCTTATGATTTCTTGTGAGTATAGCAAGCCCCTTTGCCTGAAAAACAAGTTTTAAAATGTCCTCAGAGTTTGCTTAATGATACAAACTACTTACCCTTTCTCTCAGAGGACCAAAGGGCCAATGACTTGGTCTCATTCATCACTCCTTACTTTTGTTATATTAATCTAATCATGCAACCTAATCTATACCATGCACGTAAGGTTACCAGGTATGTAGAGATAATAATGAATGAAAGAATAGTGATTATATTCAGTGAACATAGCTGCACAGAACTTTTTAAAAAGTCCTTAGCTCTTTCCCTTTCAGGGGTAGATCTCAGAGTGTAATCTGGCCATTAGGCAGAGGTCAATAGAAAGAGACTTTTTTCCATAAAAATCTCACAAAGGGGGTTGCTGAGCCTCCTAAAGCTGGGAGGTATGAGTTTACTTAGGCTCAACCTCAACCTCCCCCATGGGAGAGAAGTAGAGAGATTATTTTATTTCGCTTGACCCTAAATTCTTGCCAGCTGCTTTTTGCCAGGCCTTCCTGTGAATCTTAGGAGATCCTGGAAGTCAAAAGAAGACTCTACTATCTCAGACTGTACAGTTAGGTAGGTAGGTAGGTAGGTGTGTGTCTGTGTGAGAGAGGGAGAGCGCAGTTGCCAAGTGGCCCATCCTGACATAACTCCCCTGGTCTGCCATACTGATGCCAGCAGCACTAGCCCACCTCATTCCCCCTAGCAAATTCAGAGCTCTACCAACCAAATTATGGCTTCCTTCTGCACTGATGCATCATGGTGAAGGGACTCACTAGCTCATCTCTGTTATAGTGCACCCACCAGGGGTAAGCATAGTTTGGTCCATACAATGTACAGTGCAGACAAGTTAATGCAACTGTTGGGGATTTACCTTTGGCATTGCTTGACTCATACTGCACAAACTTTAATATTGAATTAACACATTTTTGCATATAATGGGTTTTTTTAACATAATACACATTTAAAACACTGTTTTTCTGGTGCAGATTCTAGTAGCCCTAAGTTGGTGTGGCAAAGCAACATTGATAATTCTTCCTTTCTCTAGGTATCATCTGCAATAATTCTAAGTTTGTTTACATTAAAAGGAAAACTTTACTTCTTCAATAGATCAGAATAGTGTTGGAATAATATAGCAGAACTATGTTTCTCTATCCCCATCTTCCTTGCAGACTCTAATAAATGTAGGCAGGTGTTACAGGGCAGATCTTGTCTTCACCCTTTGCATATGCATCTCTTCCATTTTACTGCATTTTAAGTACAAATTAAAATGTAAAGTACTCCTTCTGCATCACAATTTCATCTTCTACACATACAGCTGCATTTTCAGTACTTTTGACAAGTAATACACATTTTAAAAAGCTTTTATTGGAAGAGACACTTGTCAAGCTAGTCAAAGTTTGACTTAGATTAAAATTGCCACCGTCTGGTGGGGAATAGCCTCCACATTCTAAATATACTGCATTCAAAAACCTACCAATCTGTTTTTGAGAAAGCTTAGACATCCCCCACAAAGTGTTGCTCCACTGATGCTGAGCTTGACTGTCACCAGTGAGCAAAAGTTAGCAATTTTTATTCCCAAAGTTGTTTTAATGATGACTAGAAAATGAACAAAACAAAGCTACGTTAGCTCGAGCTCCTGGGGAAGCAGAAGGAGAAAGGGCAAAAGTTGTGGGGAAAAGGTTAATTTGAAGAAAAGATTAATTGATTCCACGAACAATTAATGAAATTAAAATATAAAGATTGTAAAACATTTAATATTGTTCCTTTATTGCAAAATCCCTCTGTGATCAAAGAAGAATGTGTGTGTTTTTCCATCCATAATGATCCCCCCTGCACCATCTCTTCAATGCTTTCACAAACTATCAGCTTCCCTTTTACTGTAATGTTGGAATATTCTCCTAAGGTCACATCCATGCAGTTCTGCAATCATCTGACAACACTGCAAGCATGATGTCTTCTTGAGGGAGGTGAATTGTATTGCCTCTGCAATGTGATCAGTTTCTTAATTCTAGTGAAAATATTAATTGTCTTAAATGGAACCAGTGCTGTGCCAGCAGTACCTACTTCTGCATTTATCCTTTCTTTAGCTTTCTACACAGATTTGGTTTTAAGGGAAAGTGTTTCATTTTGTCAATGTTTACCCAGGTCTTGTTCACTTGTATTGCATACAGTGTTGCTTTAAAATGTATGAACTAATCTGTTTTAAAAAAGCAACTATAAACCTGTTCTGTCCCACTTAGGCTGGTGTAAGCCAAAAATACCACCAATGAAATCTTGACAGGTGAGTATATGTTACTTAAGAATGAGGCCAACAAATATTCCTAAATTGACAACAAAGAGAAATGTAATAGCCCTGCTCTACTATTGTTAAACATAGAATGAACTCCATTGAACAAAATATATGCCAGTAGCTTGCTGCTGTTATTGCTCAATACATATTTGTGTATCATTTTTAAACAGCACTGAGCAAATAATTCAAAGTAGATAATTTGGTCTATATGCCCACTGTGATGGTTCTTGGTGCACTGAGGTCAACTTGTCACTTCCTAGTTCCAGCATGAGGGATTCTTGCCTGGGCATGGCTAGGTGTCAGCTCCCTAACCCCACCAGCCTCTCAGCCACGCAAGTGCTCTCCTCCAGCCTTGCCTTCGTTTTTCCAGTTAACAATAAGTGCACACCAGTTCCTGAGTCCCCTTGGATCATTCCCCAGCCCCCAACACTGGTTACTCACAGAAATCCCAGATCCTCTGCTCCCAATGGTGAAATGTACCCCGTTTACTAGTTTTACCTTAAGCCACTGCTCCTCTGAGCCACACAGCAATTGTGAGCATGACTCATAAAAGGAAAGTAGGTTTATTTAAGAAAGAATGGAGAGTTAGCAAGAAACGAGAGAGAGTGGTAGAATCAAATATCAAAACAATCATAAAATGTGAACCTGGGTCTACACTTATCTATAGTTACCTTTCCTATCTACTAAAGTAGGTCCCTTGCCCAAAGTTCAGTCCATTGCTGAGCTGCCCAACTTCATAGGAGCCAGGATTTAATTTTTCAGGAGAACATCTCCACTCCTCAAGATGTGTCCATAGTGAAAGGATATAGTCAGGCCCACCGACAGCAATTCCAGGCCCCAGGGCAGAACAGTCAACGGGCCCCCTAGAAAGGGATGGCTGAGGTTTGATTCATGCAGGGCAGGCTGGAGCTGGGCCCCATGCTGCTGCTGGCCTGGCGTGGCATCCCACATGGGCTGGACCATGTGCAGCGGCTGGTGCACCACAGTCCACCTGACATTTGGGCAGTACTGCACCTGCGCTGCCTGGTGCCCAGCGAGCTGCCAGCTGTGCTGCTGGGTGCTCTTTTCTGGCATGGCCAGCAGAGGTGCCAACTCCGTGGGTGCTTTGGAGCTGGAGCAGCCCCCCTACCAGAATCTCCTCCTCCTCCTCCAGTGCCTCCTGCCCGCCGGCAGGCCCCGCCAATGATCCCTGTCCCTCGAAGCGCCTATTGTCTGCTGTGGATCAGCTATTTTGCAGCGTCTGGAGGGATTGGGGGAGGAGCGAGGTGCAGCGTGCTCGGGGAGGGGAGGGAAAGAAGCAGGGTGGGGGTGGGAGTGCGGCCTTGGGAGAAACAGGGCTCCCCATGCCACCCTGGCCTGCCCAGGTGATTTAAAAGGGCCTGGGGTTCCCAGACACTGCCGCAGCTGGGACCTTTTAAATCACCCGGGCCCTGTGGCAATTGCCCCTCTAGCCCCCCACTCCTCCCCACCACCCCCATCAGCAGGCCTGGATATAGTGTGCTTTCCCCCATCCTCTGTATTACTGAAACAGACTTTTGTATTTATTCATAGCTAGTGTGATTCTCTACTGTAATGTCCCTTTTTCACCTTCAAGAGGTTTCATTTGTTTGCAGTTGTCTCCAATAGTTTTCCTATTAACATCTTGGGATTGAGTAGGGCTAAACAGTTGAGCCTAGCATTGCATCACTGGCTAAACAAGGAAGGATGACAACTCCCTCCTGCCTGAATGGCCAAGACATATTATCCTCTGGTGACTTATTTTCACTCCAAGTCCCTAAAGAATACTTTCAATATGAATACATTATTCCTTAAATATTACCCGTACATACATCACACAATTATTATGAATCTTGACAAGCTACAAGCTTTCTCTAGATATCTTATTATGCTTTATGCATAAATATCCTATAAGACATGTATTTTGTGTAGTGAATTTGTCAGATCTGAGGTGAAAGTTGTTTGCAAAGAACAAGGAACCCTTTGCCAAGGGTCTGTGTCACGTCCACCTTTTCAGTTCACTTTTCTGTGAACAGTTTGATTTTTTTTTCTCAAATTTTATGACAACATATATCATAAAGCAAGTTGAAAATATATATTTTTAAAAAATATTAAGGGCCATGTCATTATTTCTTGTATTTCCTTTGGTCCTAAACCTTTTGGAAGGAGAGGGTTTGAGGCAATGCAAAAGGCCCTTAGCATGGACCAAGCAAGGCTGAGCTGCTATGGGTTTGGGAAGACCATGGCTGGGTAGGGAGAGGGTCATATTATGATGAACCACACTGCAAAGCAACATTGCCCTGGAAACTGAAGAGTTTCCAAAGTAAGTAAGTGAATACGGAAACTATGACTACAGACAGCATGACTACAGGCTAACCCAGTCTGATATGGTTCCCCCAACAGAGGACAAGTGGTGGGAAATTTCAAGTGTTGGATCAATAACTTATCAGATGAATAAATCTTACAGACTTAACCAGCCTGCATTACAACGTCCTTAGATAAGCTACGTTACATTTGAATACAACTCCAAAATTAAGTTTATTGGCATCCCCTTCTTTCTGCAATCAGCTGAAACATTAGGGTATAAGAACTTCCATATATGGCATCTGCTTCAAAGTGGGGTGATTATGTTCTTAGGGAACTAGAAAGGTTAGGACTCTGCTTCTTCCTCTTTGTAGTGCTAAAGTGCTCCAAAGACAAGAGGCTTAGTCTGAAGTTCTTAAACAGATTCCTCTGTAAGCCAAAGTTCAGAATGGAGATACTAAATTCCATTATAGCAGCAATTTATAAAGGGGATTTTTTGTTGTAAACTGATCTGAAAAATACCCACTACACATTATTATATGAACCTTACAGCCATGGAAGCTTCCTGTCTGAAAAATCATATACAACATATAAAGACAGTTATAGGTTTATCACCTGGTCATCTTTCCACTTCTTCAGTAAGCTTCATGGATTAAATGTGTAGACATTGTCAGGAATCTTTTGCTAGGTGTTGTACAAACTAAGGCCCCAATCAGAAAACATTAGTAGTCCCATTGACTTCAATAGGACTACTCATGCTTAAAGTTAGGGATGTGCTAAAGTATCTTGCTGAATCAGGGCCATTAGAGAGCCTGATTATTGCTTGTCCAAATAACAAGTTATTTGTTCTATTTTATTTATTTTCTGTATTTTTAAGCTAAGGTGTATGCAATTGTCCTAGTTTTCCAGATAATATAAAAATAGTTGAACAGTTGTATTATCAAAACAGTAGCAGCTCTGCATTTCAGTCATTATGGATCTGGGGATTCTCAGATTTGAATTAAATAATGTAATTAGCATTTGACAAATTGCTATCAGTGATGATTCTGAAAGGATTTTAAATTGATTGCAAAATCTGGCACTATAGGATTAGCTTTACATAAAGTTCACAATGTTCTTTTATAAGCATCCTAACCTCTTAGAAATACACATGTCTTAATGTACCCCACTCTTGACCTCTATCAAGGAGGTTATAATTTTACATCATCCTGTAAGACACAATAAACAAGGATTTTTTTCCAATGCTATTGCTGCAAAATTATTTATACCGTGGGAAGTGAATCCACGAACTCCAACAATGTTATACTCCAGTGATTCTGCTCTCCAAAGTTCAGATAACCATGTAACAAGTGTACAGTGAATCTCCATGTTCCCTTTGCATGGCAGAACTGGGCATTCTGCCAGCTCCTCATGACTCACCACGTGCTGTAGAAACTTGGAGAGAGGTTTATGAAAGGAATGGGAACCGCCATATGGCAGATCCAGTGGTAAAATAACACTGCATAGGGGTGCAGATGTATTTGAATAGTAGCTGAAAAGCTACCTTACACCCTGGGACTGAGTTGGTGTGAACGTCATTGCCCGCCGTCCCAAACCCATTCAACTAAATTTTGTGTGGGCAAGAGGATGCAAATTTGATCCATGGTCTGCACTCTAGCCGTCACATTCCGTTCTTTGCCACACAAACCACTCAATTTAAGCTCACTGCACACACACATGAAAAATTCTGTGTTGACTTTCTGAATGTATTATCTGTAAATTGAGTATTTACAGGTGTCTTGGTAGGAAAGATGAGATTAAATCTGAATAAAAGTTCATAAATGATTACCATCACCTTGATCGATCGGTCCGTCAGTCCTCATATAGATTGCGCTGATCACAACACGTCTTCCATTCTTCCCTAACCCCTTCCTCCTCCAGGTGTGGCCATGCTTTTTCATGATAAAATTTTCCCATCTCTTTGAAGATTAGTCGAGTGGTCATTTCAGTTCACGTGGGTACCACTCGGCGACAGCTGTAGTCCATCGACTGTCAGTGAGCCTAGCTATATGACCAGCCCATTGCATTTTATTGAACCTGATTTCAACAACAACGTCCTACACTCCACTCTCCTGTCTGATCACTTCATTGGGAACTCAATCACAGATTGAAATGATTATAATAAATGTAGATAAATACTTTTGTATATAGGAGAGTGTCACAGTTCTGGAGTCTGACATGTGAGCTAGCCCCCTGGTCACTTAGGCACCAATTAGTTCCTCTGGAGAAGGCCAATTGGTGGAATTGCAGATAATTAGATGACCTGTTTAGGGGCTGATAAACCAATTAGCCATCAGCTGGGAGCTATAGTAGACAAGACAGAAGGAAAGTGAGAGGAAAGGATTGAGTTAGCTAAACCTACTATGTTCTGAGATCCCAAGGGAGGGAGATCTCTGTTCCTCTCTGGCCCTGTAGGAAAAGACAGGAAACCACTGTAAATACTTGACTGCACAAGACTGTACTTGTGTTGGTGATGGGAATATAAATAATTAACATGGAGGTGCCACTCACTGGAGAGCCTGAGAAATTTCTGGTTATCAGAAGACTGGAACGGAGCACACCCCTGTTACAGGGAGTTGCAGGATAGCATGTAACCCAAATTCCCAAAGCACAGGCTCAAAGTAAGAAATGTTAAAATGCAAGTAACACTTTGCCTGAGGTTTATTACTTTTTCTACATTTCTACCTATATTCCCTACAGGGGAGGGATAACAATTTGGATAACATGCCTTATCTGCAATTCTCATTTCCTGCGTGCTCCGTCCCCAGGTGCAGATCCTTGATCCCACACTGACTTTACTTGATTCTAGGGACAAGGGGACAGTGCCTCCAAAGTTTCACCCAGAAAGTAGAAGATTCATTTCTATGGGGTGAATCCCATTAGTAGGTAATCTTTTTTTTATGGTGTGACATTTTATTGGAACAAGTGAGAAGGGAATTTGTTAATTTTGAAATTAGTACTAAATGACTCATACTTTGCTACCATCTTTTTTTTTTCCAACGTTTTTTATATCTGATACCGGCATTTTAAGAAATGATTAATATATAAGTGCAGTGACTGTCAGTTAGCAATGAGATAATTTTAGGAATATCAGACAGCTCACTTGCTTTGATGGTTACTGTATATAGAGATCTTTAATTATAGCAAAAAGAAATAGCCTTTTTTGCTCATCAAAGTGTTCATTGTTTTTGTAATGATAAACTTGTTCTTTTAACTATAGGGTTGAATATTAAACAATGAATACTTAAACTCCATACTATAAAGACGAGGAAGTTCTTTATATTACAGATTAAGGGTCTGATTCTGAAGTCAATACTCATATGGAATTCTCTCAAAAACATCAATGGGATTTCTTCTTACAGCATAGCTATAGAATTGGATTCAGACAGAACAAATAGAATAGATGATTAATAAAAGAAGCCCAGATCTGTTACTATCTTCTCCATGATTTGTGACTGTACAGCTTGCAGATGTTAGTATTTTGTGTTTCTCAGCTGTTGTTGGCTTCCCATAAACTAGGAATGAGGTGTCTTGAATAACAACACAGCTGACAAGTAATTAAGCCAAGCAATCTGTTTATCTGTTTAATAAGAACTGCTCTCACTTTAATGTCATCTTGGAAAGAGTAACAATACTGTCATCTTAAAATAGAAAATGGGAAAATAGTTCAAATTTAAAGGGCCAAATTCTGCTTTTTAGTTGGCCTCATGCAACCTCACTGCAGTGTAATGAGGACAGAATTTTACACATAGAGAATACTTTTAAATACTGTTGTAAATTTATACTCTGCTGGCCTCAAGTGTAAGATTTAAGATTTGTTTTGTCAATAAGGAAATTCATGTGCAACATCCCATTGTGTAAGAGGTCATAATTCAGTGTTCTTGTATATATGTGCGTACTGCTTATCGGATTTTTTTGTTCCCATTGAAAAGCTTGTTAGTTACACAATGAAATTGACTAGTACTATCATAGGTAGGTATATTCTGCCTGCTTTGGGAGTTGTACTGGACCCCAATACACTATTCCGACAAGTGTGAGTGTAGGTGCAAGTGCTTTGAAGTAACAAAATCCCTTCTCTTGACTTTCTGCCATTACAGTTCTGTATAAGGGTTTGTTAGTTTATGATATACTGAAACTTTCTCCATTCTTTACTTGAAAGAGAGACAATTAAACTGGAGTAGAGGAATGTATAAGGTGTTTTGTCTAACACCTTTGTTGGCTACACAGCTTCTCTTTGTCAAGCAATGACTTATCTGCATCCACTAGTTGTGAGTTTTGTTGTTTTTAAATAGGAATTTGGATTCCCCCACTCCCTTTAAATGAGACTTTCTCTCAGAAAATTCCTCCCCATCTCAAGCTATATGAGAGCAAAGGCAACAGGGAGGATCCAATTAAAGGAAGATCCAAGTGAGGAGAAAGCTATACTAAACAAACACCCCAAATAATATATTTTTCTCTGACAAAAAGAGCTGCAAGAGGTAGCTCATGCAGTTAGACTGAGCTTTAAAGCACTGTCAGTACTACAGAGAATGGTACTAATAGTTCAACATTCTAATGTATCATTAATAGCAGTAAGGGTTTGTCTACATATGCAGTTATGCCAGAATAACTAATCTGGCATAATTCCATATGTGGACATTGTTATTCTGGAATAAATGTGTCCCACAAATGGAGTTATTCAGGAATACCTATTCTGCTTTTAATTCACACCCTACCTTAATCCAGAATAACCTTCCTGTGTAGCAAATCCTTAGTGTTTACATAGAAATTCCCAAAGCATCATTCCATACCTAATTAATATGCATAACAGATGTCTGAAATAAGTATTCTCTCACATTTCAAGAGTGGTGAACTGAAGCAGAAAGGTAAATTGAGCAGCCCAAACTCACAGTCTTATCCTTTGATAAACAACTATGATTCACAGAGACTAGAAAGAGAAGCCCCAGGAAAAGAAGAGAAACCCCAATCTGTTTAAAAGGACACTGGAATTTTAGAATGAAAAGCCTGGATCACTTAATTCTGCTAAGATGAGGTGAAGGGATTGGCAACAGAACAGTGACCTTGTTTCAGAGTGTGTGGCAGTTGAGGATCCTGGAAATCTGTGGAAACTGGAGAGGTTGAATTGGGGGTGCTTGTCAAGAGTGATGCTCACTGTTTTTCTCTCCAACCCCTCATCCCCACCCCAAAAAAATCCCCAAAACTGTTCCACCCAAGATGAAAATGTATCACTACAGACATAGAAACACAATTTGAGAGAGTGAACAGAGAAAGTACCCCTTCCTGGGAATTAGTTTTCATTTGTGGTAATGTCAAATTGGTGTAATTTCAATAAGGTGACCATATTTCCCTATGCTGAATACGGGACACCTGGTAAAATTACTCATATTCAAGTGAGTTCAATGGCAATCACTCAGAACAAACATTCAAAGTAACATTAAGTTGACTCAAAAAGAACAGGAGTACTTGTGGCACCTTAGAGACTAACAAATTTATTAGAGCATAAGCTTTCGTGGGCTACAACCCACTTCTTCGGATGCATATAGAGTGAAACATATATTGAGGAGAAATATATACACACATACAGAGAGCATGAACAGGTGGGAGTTGTCTTACCAACTCTGAGAGGCCAATTAAGTAAGAGAAAAAAAACTTTTGAAGTGATAATCAAGGTAC